>NW_019239511.1:0-1832 GCF_002742605.1 Olea europaea var. sylvestris
GCAAAGAAGCGGGACATATTATTGATATTTTACTATAATTACCGTATGCATCCGCTTCATAGCCTCGAACAACATTTGGATCTACTAGATTGTATTATTGCGATGTTACGGAGAATACACCATAGCCGAAGCAATAAGGTGAAGATACTGAGGCTATATGAAACTGTTCTAGAACCTTGGGCCACAGTCATAAAAGAGATCATGTCATGGTCTGATGATGACCTTTCATATGAGGATCTTACCTATTTGCTTCGAGAGAGTTATGGAATTAGCCGTGATTTACAGCGAAACTTTAAGAAGACTATAACCTTATCCATGAATACCAATTTACGAGCTACCAATTCTAGGCTAGTTAAGGAACCCTAAATCAACAAATACCAATTGATCATCAGGAACCTAACCAACCAATTATTCAACCTCAAATAGTACCTAACTCGAGGAATCGAACTGCAATAATAGAGCAGTTTCGGAAAATGAACCCTCCATCGTTTGAGGGAAGTACAGATCCCTTAGCAGTTGAGGATTGGTTACGAGAATTAGAACGCATCTTTAAATTTATAAGATGTGATGATGCTGAAAGGGTAACATTTTCAGTGTTTATGTTAAAGAAGGGGCTAGTCATTGGTGGGACATGACTACTAGGTCGCTAACACCTGCTGAAGAACAAGCTATAACTTGGGAGAGGTTTAAGGAACTTGTGGAAGAAAATTTTTTCCCGGCAGCTGTGAGAGATCAAAAGGAGATGGAGTTCCTTAGACTTCAGCAGGGAAACATGACCCTCGTAGAATATTAACGCAAGTTTGAGGAATTATCAAGGTTTGCCCCACATTTAGTGGATACTGAGGAAAAGTGGGCTAGAAGATTTGAACGTGGACTTCAACCTTATATTCGTGACATAGTGTTAGTTCTTGAGCTAGGCACTTATCGAGAAGTCCTAAAGCGAGCCCAGACTATCTCTTATCAAAGAATTCAAAACGTTGGAAATTCTTATCAAGTTCAAAACTTTTCAGGTAAGAGGAAGTGGAATTTTGAGAGACAGAATACCAGTAAAGGAAAAGGGAATAATGTATCAAAGAAAGGAAGAACGGATATAGCAGGAGTTAGTGGTGAAAGGCGTTGTCCTAAGTGCGATAGACCTCACAAAGGAGAATGTTTATTGGGTAAAAATGTTTGTTTCAAATGTGGGAAATCAGGACATTTCTTTAAAGAATGTCCCCAGAATTAGACACAGAAGGCTGGAGATGATAAGAAAGGAAAAGCAAGAGTTTTCTCCTTATCGAGGCAAGAAGCTGAATGAGACCCTAATGTCGTCGCAGGTATCATTTCTGTTTCCAATATTCCTGCATTTGTACTTATAGATTCTGGAGCTACACATTCGTTCATTTCTTCTTCTTTTGTTGCAAAGTCTAAAGTGGAATGTGAATTCCTTCCATATACTTTAGAAATATCTCTTCCATCTGGAAAGATACTTGTCGCTAACCAAATAGCTAGAGATCTTAGGATGGAAATTGATGGTAGAGGTATAGGGGTAGATCTAATTCCATTAATGATAAAAGACTTTGATGTTATTCTTGGTATGGACTGGTTATCCAAAAACTATGAAACTATCTATTGTACTGAGAGAATGGTGGTTTTTCGAAGACCGGGCGAAGAAGAGTTCCGTTTTGTAGGAACTGAGGTAAATACCTCGTCTGGTGTAGTGTCAACAACCCAGGATGAAAGGATGCCGAGAAAGGAATCAGATCAAATATTTCTAGTGTCGATGATCGATATTAAACAAGATAAGTTGTCAATTGAGGATGTTCCAATAGTTCGACACTATAAAGACATTT
>NW_019239512.1:0-7258 GCF_002742605.1 Olea europaea var. sylvestris
AATGAGCGTAACTTATGCAAACAGTGTCCGTTTTGGGCCCATAAGTACTTTTCGAAAATGAAGCGACCCTTTTGGATTGAACTCACTACCTCGTCGTGACGTATGAGGGATTTTGACCATTTTTTTAAGAATGTGCAACTGCATATTTAGATTGACGGCGTTCGAGGTATGGAGCATAACTTTCGTAGACGGTGTCCGTTTTGGGACCATAAGTAGTTTTCGGAAATGTAGCGACCGGTGTGGGTTTAGCTCACGATTTCGTAATGACGTATTAGGGTTTTCGTCCATTTTTTGAAGAACGACCGCTCGCATATTTTTAACGCTTGAGCGTAACTTATGCAAACAGTGTCCGTTTTGGGCCCATAAGTACTTTTCGAAAATGAAGCGATCCTTTTGGATTGAACTCACTACTTCGTCGTGACGTATGAGGGATTTTGACCATTTTTTGAAGAACGGGCAGCTGCATATTTGCATTGACGGCGTTCGAGGAATTGAGCATAACTTTCGTAGACGGTGTCCGTTTTGGGACCATAAGTAGTTTTCGGAAATGTAGCGACCGGTGTGGGTTTAGCTCACGATTTCGTAATGACGTATTAGGGTTTTCGTCCATTTTTTGAAGAACGACCGCTCGCATATTTTTAACGCTTGGATTTTCGAGCTTCGAAGAAATGATCGTAACTTATGCAAACGGTGTCCGTTTTGGGCCCAAAAGCACTTTTCGGAAATGTAGCGACCCTTTTGGATTGAACTCACAAGTTCGTCATGACGTATGAGGGATTTTGACCATTTTTTGAAGAAAGTGCACCTGCATATTTGGATTGATGGCGTTCGAGGAATTGAGAATAACTTTTGCAGACGGTGTCCGTTTTGGGACCATAAGTAGTTTTCAGAAATGTAGCGACCGCTGTGGGTTTAGCTCAAGATTTCGTAATGACGTATTAGGGTTTTCGTCCTTTTTTTGAAAAACGACCGCTGGCATATTTTAACGCTTGGATTTTCGAGCTTCAAGGAAATGAGCGTAACTTATGCAAACGGTTTCCGTTTTGGGCCCATAAGTACTTTTCGGAAATTTAGCGACCCGTTTGGATTGAACTCACCACTTCGTCGTGACGTATGAGGGATTTTGACCGTTTTTTGAAGAACGTGCAGCTGCATATTTGGATTGACGGCGTTTGAATAATTGAGCATAACTTTCGCAGATGGTGTACATTTTGGGACCATAAGTAGTTTTCGGAAATGTAGCGACCATTGTTGGTTTAGCTCACAATTTCGTAATGACGTAGTAGGGTTTTCGTCCTTTTTATGAAGAACGACCGCTTGCATATTTTGACGCTTGGATTTTCGAGCTTCGAAGAAATGAGCGTAACTTATGCAAACCGTGTCCGTTTTGGGCACATAAGTACTTTTCAGAAATGTAGCGACCCTTTTGGATTGAACTCACTACCTCGTCATGACGTATGAGGGATTTTGACCATTTTTTGAAGAACATGCAGCTGCATATTTGGATTGACGGCGTTCGAGAAATTGAGAATAACTTTCGTAGACGGTGTCCGTTTTGGTACCATAAGTAGTTTTCGGAAATGTATCGACCGTTGTGGGTTTAGCTCACGATTTCGTAATGACGTATTAGGGTTTTCGTCCTTTTTTTGAAGAACGACCGCTTGCATATTTTGACGCTTGGATTTTCGAGCTTCGAAGAAATGAGCGTAACTTATGCAAACGGTGTTCGTCTTGGGCACATAAGTACTTTTCGGAAATGTAGCGACCCTTTTGGATTGAACTCACTACCTCGTCATGACGTATGAGGGATTTTGACCATTTTTTGAAGAACATGCAGCTGCATATTTGGATTGACGGCGTTCGAGATTTGGAGCATAACTTTCGTAGACGGTGTCCGTTTTGGGACCATAAGTAGTTTTCGGAAATGTATCGACCGTTGTGGGTTTAGCTCACGATTTCGTAATGACGTATTAGGGTTTTCATCCTTTTTTTGAAGAACGACCGCTCGCATATTTTTAACGCTTGGATTTTCGAGCTTCGAAGAAATGAGCGTAACTTATGCAAACGGTGTTCGTTTTGGGCTAATAAGTACTGTTCGGAAATGTAGCGACCCTTTTGGATTGAACTCTCTTCTTCGTCGTGACGTATGAGGGATTTTGACCATTTTTTGAAGAACGTGCAGCTGCATATTTGCATTGACGACGTTCGAGGAATTGAGCATAACTTTCGTAGACGGTGTCCGTCTCGGGACCATAACTAGTTTTCGGAAATGTAGCGACCGTTGTGGGTTTAGCTCACGATATCGTAATGACGTGTTAGGGTTTTTGTCCTTTTTTTGAAGAACGACCCCTCGCATATTTTTAACGCTTGGATTTTCGAGCTTCGAAGAAATGATCGTAACTTATGCAAACGGTGTCCATTTTGGGCCCATAAGTACTATTCGGAAATGTAGCTACCCTTTTGGATTGAACTCACAACTTCATCGTGACGTATGAGGGATTTTGACCATTTTTTGAAGAACGTGCACCTGCATATTTGGATTGACGGCGTTCGAATAATTGAGTATAACTTTCGCAGATGGTGTCCATTTTGGGACCATAAGTAGTTTTCGGAAATGTAGCGACCATTGTTGGTTTAGCTCACAATTTCGTAATGACGTAGTAGGGTTTTCGTCCTTTTTATGAAGAACGACCGCTTGCATATTTTGACGCTTGTATTTTCGAGCTTCGAAGAAATGAGCGTAACTTATGCAAATCGTGTCCGTTTTGGGCACATAAGTACTTTTCGAAAATGTAGCGACCCTTTTGGATTGAACTCACTACCTCGTCATGACGTATGAGGGATTTTGACCATTTTTTGAAGAACATGCAGCTGCATATTTGGATTGACGGCGTTCGAGATTTGGAGCATAACTTTCGTAGACGGTGTCCGTTTTGGGACCATAAGTAGTTTTCGGAAATGTATCGACCGTTGTGGGTTTAGCTCACGATTTCGTAATGACGTATTAGGGTTTTCGTCCTTTTTTTGAAGAACGACCGCTCGCATATTTTTAACGCTTGGATTTTCGAGCTTCGAAGAAATGAGCGTAACTTATGCAAACGGTGTTCGTTTTGGGCTAATAAGTACTGTTCGGAAATGTAGCGACCCTTTTGGATTGAACTCACTTCTTCATCGTGACGTATGAGGGATTTTGACCATTTTTTGAAGAACGTGCAGCTGCATATTGCATTGACGACGTTCGAGGAATTGAGCATAACTTTCGTAGACGGTGTCCGTCTCGGGACCATAAGTAGTTTTCGGAAATGTAGCGACCGTTGTGGGTTTAGCTCACGATTTCGTAATGACGTGTTAGGGTTTTTGTCCTTTTTTTGAAGAACAACCCCTCGCATATTTTTAACGCTTGGATTTTCGAGCTTCGAAGAAATGATCGTAACTTATGCAAACGGTGTCCATTTTGGGCCCATAAGTACTATTCGGAAATGTAGCTACCCTTTTGGATTGAACTCACAACTTCATCGTGACGTATGAGGGATTTTGACCATTTTTTGAAGAACGTGCACCTGCATATTTGGATTGACGGCGTTCGAGGTATGGAGCATAACTTTCGTAGACGGTGTTCGTTTTGGGACCATAAGTAGTTTTCGAAAATGTAGCGACCGTTGTGGGTTTAGCTCACTATTTCGTAATGACGTATTAGGGTTTTCGTACTTTTTTTGAAGAACGACCGCTCGCATATTTTTAACGCTTGGATTTTCGAGCTTCGAAGAAATGAGCGTAAATTATGCAAACGGTGTCCGTTTTGGGCCCATAAGTACTTTTCGAAAATGTAGCGACCCGTTTGGATTGAACTCACAACTTCGTCGTGACGTATGAGGGATTTTGACCATTTTTTGAAGAAAGTGCACCTGCATATTTGGATTGACGGCGTTCGAGGAATTGAGAATAACTTTCGCAGACGGTGTCCGTTTTGGGACCATAAGTAGTTTTCGGAAATGTAGCGACCGTTGTGCGTTTAGCTCACGATTTCGTAATGACGTACTAGGGGTCCTTTTTTTGAAGAATGACCGCTCTCATATTTTTAACGCTTGGATTTTCGAGCTTCGAAAATATTGGCGTAACTTATGCAAACTGTGTCCGTTTTTGGCCCATAAGTACTTTACGGAAATGTAGCGACCCTTTTGGATTGAATTCACAACTTCATCATGACGTGTGAGGGATTTTGACCATTTTTTGAAGAACCTGCAGCTGCATATTTGTATTGACGGCGTTCGAAGAATTGAGCATAACTTTCGTAGACGGCGTCCGTTTCGGTACCATAAGTAGTTTTCATAAATGTAGCGACCACTGTGGGTTTAGCTCAAGATTTCGTAATGACGTATTAGGGTTTTCGTCCTTTTTTTGAAGAACGACCGCTCGCATATTTTTAACGCTTGGATTTTCGAGCTTCAAAGAAATGAGCGTAACTTATGCAAACGGTGTCCATTTTGGGCCCACAAGTACTTTTCGGAAATGTAGCGACCCGTTTGGATTGAACTCACCACTTCGTCGTGACGTATGAGGGATTTTGACCATTTTTTGAAGAACGTGCAGCTGCATATTTAGATTGACGGCGTTCGAAGAATTGAGCATAACTTTCGCAGACGGTGTCCATTTTGGGGCCATAAGTAGTTTTCGGAAATGTAGCGACCATTGTGGGTTTAGCTCACGATTTCGTAAAGACGTAGTAGGGTTTTCGTCCTTTTTATGAAGAACGACCGCTTGCATATTTTGACTCTTGGATTTTCGATCTTCGAAGAAATGAGCGTAACTTATGCAAACGGTGTCCGTTTTGGGCCCATAAGTACTTTTCGAAAATGTAGCGACCCTTTTGGATTGAACTCACTACCTCGTCGTGACGTATGAGGGATTTTGACCATTTTTTTAAGAACGTGCAGCTGCATATTTGGATTGACGGCGTTCGAGGAATTGGGCATAACTTTCGCAGACGGTGACCGTTTTGGGACCATAAGTTGTTTTCGGAAATGTAGCGACCGCTGTGGGTTTAGCTCAAGATTTCGTAATGACGTATTAGGGTTTTCGTCCTTTTTTTGAAGAACGACTGCTTGCATATTTTTAACGCTTGGATTTTCGAGCTTCCAAGAAATGAGCGTAACTTATGCAAACGGTGTCCGTTTTGGGCCCATAAGTACTTTTTGGAAATGTAGCGACCCGTTTGGATTGAACTAACCAGTTCGTCGTGACGTATGAGGGATTTTGACCATTTTTTGAAGAACGTGCAGCCGCATATTTGGATTGACGGCGTTCGAAGAATTGAGCATAACTTTCGCAGACGGTATCCATTTTGGGACCATAAGTAGTTTTCGGAAATGTAGCGACCATTGTGGGTTTAGCTCACGATTTCGTAATGACGTATTAGGGTTTTCGTCCTTTTTATGAAGAACGACCGCTGGCATATTTTGACGCTTGGATTTTCGAGCTTCGAAGAAATGAGCGTAACTTATGCAAACCGTGTCCGTTTTGGGCCCATAAGTACTGTTCGGAAATTTAGCGACCCTTTTGGATTGAACTCACTACCTCGTCGTGATGTATGAGGGATTTTGACCATTTTTTTAAGAACGTGCAGCTGCATATTTGGATTGACGGCGTTCGAGGAATTGAGCATAACTTTCGCAGACGGTGACCGTTTTGGGACCATAAGTTGTTTTCGGAAATATAGCGACCGCTGTGGGTTTAGCTCAAGATTTCGTAATGACGTATTAGGGTTTTCGTCCTTTTTTTGAAGAACGACCGCTCGCATATTTTTAACGCTTGGATTTTCGAGCTTCCAAGAAATGAGCGTAACTTATGCAAACGGTGTCCGTTTTGGGCCCATAAGTACTTTTTGAAAATGTAGCGACCCGTTTGGATTGAACTCACCAGTTCGTCGTGACGTATGAGGGATTTTGATCATTTTTTGAAGAACGTGCAGCTGCATGTTTGGATTGTCGGCGTTCGAAGAATTGAGCATAACTTTCGCAGACGGTATCCATTTTGGGACCATAAGTAGTTTTCGAAAATGTAGCGACCGTTGTGGGTTTAGCTCACGATTTCGTAATGACGTATTAGGGTTTTCGTCCTTTTTATGAAGAACGACCGCCGGCATATTTTGACGCTTGGATTTTCGAGCTTCGAAGAAATCAGCGTAACTTATGCAAACCGTGTCCGTTTTGGGCCCATAAGTACTTTTTGGAAATGTAGCGACCCGTTTGGATTGAACTCACCAGTTCGTCGTGACGTATGAGGGATTTTGATCATTTTTTGAAGAACGTACAGCTGCATATTTGGATTGACGGCGTTCGAAGAATTGAGCATAACCTTCACAGACGGTATCCATTTTGGGACCATAAATAGTTTTCGGAAATGTAGCGACCGTTGTGGGTTTAGCTCACGATTTTGTAATGACGTATTAGGGTTTTCGTCCTTTTTATGAAGAACGACCGCTGGCATATTTTGACGCTTGGATTTTCGAGCTTCGAAGAAATGAGCGTAACTTATGCAAACCGTGTCCGTTTTGGGCCCATAAGTACTTTTCGAAAATGTAGCGACCCTTTTGGATTGAACTCACTACCTCGTCGTGACGTATGTGGGATTTTGACCATTTTTTTAAGAACGTACAGCTGCATATTTAGATTAACGGCGTTCGAGGTATGGAGCATAACTTTCGTAGATAGTGTCCGTTTTGGGACCATAAGTAGTTTTCGGAAATGTAGCGACCGTAGAGGGTTTAGCTCACGATTTCGTAATGACGTATTAGGGTTTTCGTCCTTTTTTTGAAGAACGACCGCTCGCATATTTTTAAAGCTTGGATTTTCGAGCTTCGAAGAAATGAGCGTAACTTATGCAAACGGTGTCCGTTTTGGGCTAATAAGTACTGTTCGGAAATGTAGCGACCCTTTTGGATTGAACTCACTACTTCGTCGTGACGTATGAGGGATTTTGACCATTTTTTGAAGAACGTGCAGCTGCATATTTGCATTGACGACGTTCGAGGAATTGAGCATAACTTTCGTAGACGGTGTCCGTCTCGGGACCATAAGTAGTTTTCGGAAATGTAGCGACCGTTGTGGGTTTAGCTCACGATTTCGTAATGACGTGTTAGGGTTTTTGTCCTTTTTTTGAAGAACGACCCCTCGCATATTTTTAACGCTTGGATTTTCGAGCTTCGAAGAAATGAGCGTAACTTATGCAAACGGTGTCCGTTTTGGGCCCATAAGTACTT
>NW_019239512.1:7274-7497 GCF_002742605.1 Olea europaea var. sylvestris
TTTGGGCCCATAAGTACTATTCGGAAATGTAGCGACCCTTTTGGATTTAACTCACAACTTCGTCGTGACGTATGAGGGATTTTGACCATTTTTTGAAGAACGTGCACCTGCATATTTGGATTGACGGCGTTCGAGGTATGGAGCATAACTTTCGTAGACGGTGTCCGTTTTGGGACCATAAGTAGTTTTCGGAAATGTAGCGACCGTTGTGGGTTTAGCTCAC
>NW_019239512.1:8547-11842 GCF_002742605.1 Olea europaea var. sylvestris
CGGTGTCCGTTTTGGGCCCATAAGTACTTTTCGGAAAAGTAGCGACCCTTTTGGATTGAACTCACTACTTCGTCGTGACGTATGAGGGATTTTGACCATTTTTTGAAGAACGTGCAACTGGATATTTGGATTGACGGCGTTCGAGGAATTGAGCATAACTTTCGCAGACGGTGTCCATTTTGGGACCAAAAGTAGTTTTCGGAAATGTAGCGACCGTTGTGGGTTTAGCTCACGATTTCATAATGACGTATTAGGGTTTTCGACCTTTTTTTGAAAAACGATCGCTCGCATATTTTTAACGCTTGGATTTTCGAGCTTCGAAGAAATGAGCGTAACTTATGCAAACGGTGTCCGTTTTGGGCCCATAAGTACTTTTCGGAAAAGTACCGACCCTTTTGGATTGAACTCACTACTTCGTCGTGACGTATGAGGTATTTTGACCATTTTTTGAAGAACGTGCAACTGGATATTTGGATTGACGGCGTTCGAGGAATTGAGCATAACTTTCGCAGACGGTGTCCATTTTGAGGCCATAAGTAGTTTTCGGAAATGTAGCGACCGTTGTGGGTTTAGCTCACAATTTTGTAATGACGTATTAGGGTTTTCATCCTTTTTTTGAAGAACGACCGCTCGCATATTTTTAACGTTTGGATTTTCGAGCTTCGAAGAAATGAGCGTAACTTATGCAAACGGTGTCCGTTTTGGGCTCATAAGTACTTTTCGGAAATGTAGCGACCCTTTTCGATTGAACTCACTACCTCGCTATGACGTATGAGGGATTTTGACCATTTTTTGAAGAATGTGCATCTGCATATTTGGATTGACGGCGTTCGAGGTATTGAGCATAACTTTCACAGACGGTGTCCATTTCGGGACCATAAGTAGATTTCGGAAATGTAGCGACCGCTGTGGGTTTAGCTCACGATTTCATAATGACGTATTAGTGTTTTCGTCATTTTTATGAAGAACGCACGCTTGCTTATTTTTGAAGCTTGGATTTTCGAGCTTCGAAGAAATGAGCGTAACTTATGCAAACGGTGTCCGTTTTGGGCCCATAAGTACTTTTCGGAAATGTAGCGACCCTTTTGGATTGAACTCACTACCTCGCCATGACGTATGAGGGATTTTGACCATTTTTTGAAGAATGTGCAGCTGCATATTTGGATTGACGGCGTTCGAGGTATTGAGCATAACTTTCACAGACGGTGTCCATTCCGGGACCATAAGTAGATTTCGGAAATGTAGCGACCCCTGTGGGTTTAGCTCACGATTTCATAATGACGTATTAGTGTTTTCGTCATTTTTATGAAGAACGAACGCTTGCTTATTTTTGAAGCTTGAATTTTCGAGCTTCGAAGAAATGAGCGTAACTTATGCAAACGGTGTCCGTTTTGGGCCCATAAGTACTTTTCGGAAATGTAGCGACCCTTTTGGATTGAACTCACTACCCCATCGTGACGTATGAGGGATTTTGACCATTTTTTGAAAAACGTGCAGCTGCATATTTGGATTGACGGCGTTCGAGGAATTGAGCATAACTTTCGCAGACGGTGTCCGTTTTGGGACCATAAGTAGTTTTCGAAAATGTAGCGACTGTTGTGGGTTTAGCTTAGGATTTCGTAATGACGTATTAGGGTTTTCAGCCTATTTTTGAAGAACGACCGCTCGCATATTTTTAACGCTTGGATTTTCGGGCATCGAAGAAATGAGCGTAACTTATGCAAACGGTGTCCGTTTTGGGCCCATAAGTACTTTTCGGAATTGTAGCGACCCTTTTGGATTGAACTCACTACCCCATCATGACGTTTGAGGGATTCTGACCATTTTTTGAAGAACGTGCAGCTGCATATTTGGATTGACGGCGTTCAAGAAATTGAGCATAACTTTCGCAGACGGTGTCCGTTTTGGGACCATAAGTAGTTTTCGGAAATGTAGCGACCGTTGTGGGTTTAGCTCACGATTTCTTAATGACGTATTAGGGTTTTCGTCGTTTTTATGAAGAACGACCGCTTGCATCTTTTTGACTCTTGGATTTTCGAACTTCGAAGAAATGAGCGTAACTTATGCAAACGGTGTCCGTTTTGGGCCCATAAGTACTTTTCGGAAATGTAGCAACCCTTTTGGATAGAACTCACTACTTCGTTGAGACGTATGAGGGATTTTGACAATTTTTTGAAGAACGTGCAGCTGCATATTTGGATTGACGACGTTCGAGGAATTGAGCATAACTTTCGCATACGGTGTCCATTTCGGGACCATAAGTAGTTTTCGAAAATGTAGCGACCGTTGTGGGTTTAGCTCACGATTTTGTAATGACGTATTAGGGTTTTCGTCCTTTTTTTGAAGAACGACCGCTCGCATATTTTTAACGCTTGGATTTTCGAGCTTCGAAGAAATGAGCGTAACTTATGCAAACGGTGTCCGTTTTGGGCCAATAAGTACTTTTCGAAAATGTAGCGACCTTTTTGGATTGAACTCACTACCTCGTCGTGACGTATGAGGGATTTTGACAATTTTTTGAAGAATGTGTAGCTGCATATTTGGATTGACGGCGTTCGAAGAATTGAGCATAACTTTCGCAGACGGTGTCCATTTCGGGACCATAAGTAGATTTCGGAAATGTAGCAACCGTTGTGGGTTTAGCTCACGATTTCGTAATGACGTATTAGGGTTTTTGTCATTTTTATGAAGAACGAACGCTTACATATTTTTGACGCTTGGATTTTCGAGCTTCGAAGAAATGAGCGTAACTAATGCAAACAGTGTCCGTTTTGGGCCCATAAGTACTTTTCGGAAATTTAGCGACCCTTTTGGATTGAACTCACTACCCCGTCGTGACGTATGAGGGATTTTGACCATTTTTTGAAGAACTTGCCGCTGCATATTTGGATTGACGGCGTTCGAGGAATTGAGCATAACTTTCGCAGACGGTGTCCGTTTTGGGACCATAAGTAGTTTTCGGAAATGTAGCGACCGTTGTGGGTTTAGCTTAGGATTTCGTAATGACGTATTAGGGTTTTCGACCTTTTTTTGAAAAACGATCTCTCGCATATTTTTAACGCTTGTATTTTCGAGCTTCGAAGAAATGAGCGTAACTTATGCAAACGGTGTCCGTTTTGGGCCCATAAGTACTTTTCGAAAATGTAGCGACCCTTTTGGATTGAACTCACTACCTCGTCGTGACGTATGAGGGATTTTGACAATTTTTGAAGAATGTGCAGCTGCATATTTGGATTTTTTTTTTTTTTTTTTTTTTTTTTTTTTTAAAAAAAACCCCCTGGGGGGTTTTTTTTTT
>NW_019239512.1:12409-68100 GCF_002742605.1 Olea europaea var. sylvestris
AATAGGAGCTATGGAAGTAATAATAGGAGAAGTGGGTACCTCGATAGGAGCATTTGGAGTAGGCTTAGCAACTGAATGAATATACAGAGGTACCTCTGGATGAACTGTGATACGAGTAGAGGTAGGAACTGCCGATGCAGATTCTGACTCAGTCACAACTACGGTAGTAGTAGTGGGAAGCACAGAAGGCACTGCTGAAACTGGAACCCACTGCTTCTTTGGCTCCACAAACGTCACCTTGCCCTTATCCTTATCAGTCCTAGTAATAGGGGGCCGAACAGGGGGGTGCGCAACAACTGCAGGAGGAGGAGGAGGAACCGTAGTACACTGATCATAAGAATGACCCAAGTGTTTACAAGAGAAGCAAAAAATTGGCCGCTTCTCATAGATAACTGTCTGCCAGAAGCCACGGTTACCAGCGCGCTCAATCCAAACCCTGTCGGGCAACTTATGCCCCAAATTCACCTCAATGCACACCCTTGCCTCACTAGGTCGTCTCAAGTCAGTGGTGGCCTCATCAATTCTCAAGGGCATTCCTATTGCCCCAGATAATGCGAAAAGGAACCCTTTCGCACGTAAATGTACTGGAAGCAGAGGGAACGATACCCATACGGGAACTATCGGAGTCTCTTGCTCAGGTGTAAAGTCACATGTCCACTTAAGGACTCTCATCGGACAACCATCAGTATACTATGAAGGTTTAAGAAAAAGCCTGCTGTAATCCTCCTCATGTGTAAGGTGTATAAGAATGTGTGTTGTGTCAATCAATCCCACCTCGAAACAACCATGGAACCCAAACTTTGAAAAAATCTCACGTACCTTCCTCATGGTTGGCTTGCGATGTGGAAATTTCCCCACAAGTGTATATTTGTAAGGATCAGCGAGTGCAGCCTCCTCGGACTCAGTCAAAACTATTGACGGCGTTCGAGGAATTGAGCATAACTTTCGCAGACGGTGGCCGTTTTGGGACCATAAGTAGTTCTCGGAAATGTTGCGACCGTTGTGGGTTTAGCTTAGGATTTCATAATGACGTATTAGGGTTTTCGACCTTTTTTTGAAAAATGATCGCTTGTATATTTTTAACGCTTGGATTTTCGAGAGCGTAACTTATGCAAACGGTGTCCGTTTTGGGCCCATAAGTACTTTTCGGAAATGTAGCGACCCTTTTGGATTGAACTCACTACCCCGTCGTGTCGTTTGAGGGATTTTGACTATTTTTTGAAGAACGTGCAGCTGCATATTTCGATTGACGACGTTCGAGGATTTGATCATAACTTTCACAGACGGTGTCCGTTTCGGGACCATTAGTAGTTTTCGGAAATGTAGCGACCATTGTGGGTTTGGCTCATGATTTCGTAATGACGTATTAGGGTTTTCGTCCTTTTTATGAAGAACGACCGCTTGCATATTTTTGACGCTTGGATTTTCGAGCTTCGAATAAATGAGCGTAACTTATGCAAACAGTGTCCGTTTTGGGCCCGTAAGTACTTTTCGGAAATGTAGCGATCCTTTTGGATGGAACTCACTACTTCGTCGTGACGTATGAGGTATTTTGACCATTTTTGAAGAAAGTGCAGCTGCATATTTGGATTGACGGCGTTCGAGGAATTGAGCATAACTTTCGCAGACGGTGTCCATTTCGGGACCATAAGCAGTTTTCGAAAATGTAGAGACCGTTGTGGGTTTAGCTCACGATTTCGTAATGACGTATTAGGGTTTTTGACCTTTTTTTGAAGAATGATTGCTCGCATATTTTTAAAGCTTGGATTTTCGAGCTTCGAAGAAATGAGCGTAACTTATGGAAACGGTGTCCGTTTTGGGCCCATAAGTACTTTTCGAAAATGTAGCGACCCTTTTGGATTGAACTCACAACTTCGTCGTGACGTATGAGGGATTTTTACCAATTTTTGAAGAACGTGCAGCTGCATATTTGGATTGACGGCGTTCGAGAAATTGAGCATAACTTTCACAGACGGTGTCCATTTCGGGACCATAAGTAGTTTTCGAAAATGTAGCGACCGTTGTGGGTTTAGCTCACGATTTCGTAATGACGCATTAGGGATTACGACCTTTTTTTAATGAACGATCGCTCGCATATTTTTAACGCTTGGATTTTCGAGCTTCGAAGAAATGAGAGTAAGTTATGCAAACGGTGTCCGTTTTGGGCCAATAAATACTTTTCGGAAATGTAGCGACCCTTTTGGAATGAACTCACTACTTCGTCATGATGTACGAGGGATTTTGACCATTTTTTGAAGAACGTACAGCTGCATATTTGCATTGACAGCTTTCTAGGAATTGAGCATAACTTTCGTAGAGGTGTCCGTTTCGGGACCATTAGTAGTTTTCGGAAACGTCGCGACCGCTGTGGGTTTAGCTCACGATTTCGTAATGACGTATTAGGGTTTTCGGCCTCTTTTTGAAGAATGACCGCTCGCATATTTTTAACGCTTGGATTTTCGAGCTTCGAAGAAATGAGCGTAACTTATGGAAACGGTGTCCGTTTTGGGCCCATAAGTACTTTTCGAAAATGTAGCGACCCTTTTGGATTGAACTCACAACTTCGTCGTGACGAATGAGGGATTTTGACCGATTTTTGAAGAACGTGCAGCTGCATATTTTGATTGACGGCGTTCGAGGAATTGAGCATAACTTTCGCATACGGTGCCCATTTTGGGACCATAAGTAGTTTTCGGAAATGTAGCGACCATTGTGGGTTTAGCTCACGATTTCGTAATGACGTATTAGGGTTTTTGTCCTTTTTATGAAGAACGACCGCTTGCATATTTTTGACGCTTGGATTTTCGACCTTCGAAGAAATGAGCGTAACTTATACAAACGGTGTCCGTTTTGGGCCCATAAGTACTTTTCGGAAATGTAGCGACCCTTTTGAATAGAACTCACAACTTCGTCGTGACGTATGAGGGATTTTGACCATTTTGAAGAACGTGCAGCTGCATATTTGGATTGACGGCGTTCGAGGAATTGAGCATAACTTTCGCAGACGGTGTCCATTTCGGGACCATAAGTAGTTTTCGGAAATGTAGCGACCATTGTGGGTTTAGCTCACGATTTCGTAATGATGTATTAGGGTTTTCGACCTTTTTTTGAAGAACGATCGCTCGCATATTTTTAACTCTTGGATTTTCGAGCTTCGAAGAAATGAGCGTAACTTATGCAAACGGTATCCGTTTGGGGCCCATAAGTACTTTTCGAAAATGTAGCGACCCTATTGGATTGAATTCACTACTTCCTCATGATGTACGAGGGATTTTGACCATTTTTTGAAGGACGTGCAGCTGCATATTTGCATTGACGGCTTTCGAGGAATTGAGCATAACTTTCGTAGAGGTGTCCGTTTCGGGACCATAAGTAGTTTTCGGAAATGTAGCGACCGCTGTGGATTTAGCTCATGATTTCGTAATGACGTATTAGGGTTTTCGACCTATTTTTGAAGAATGACCGCTCGCATATTTTTAACGTTTGGATTTTCGGGCATCGAAGAAATGAGCGTAACTTATGCAAACGGTGTCCGTTTTGGGCCCATAAGTACTTTTCGGAATTGTAGCGACCCTTTTGGATTGAACTCACTACCCCGTCATGACGTTTGAGGGATTCTGACCATTTTTTGAAGAACGTGCAGCTGCATATTTGGATTGACGGCATTCAAGAAATTGAGCATAACTTTCGCAGACGGTGTCCGTTTTGGGACCATAAGTAGTTTTCGGAAATGTAGCGACCGTTGTGGGTTTAGCTTAGGATTTCGTAATGACGTATTAGGGTTTTCGACCTTTTTTTGAAAAACGATCGCTCGCATATTTTTAACGCTTGGATTTTCGAGCTTCGAAGAAATGAGCGTAACTTATGCAAACGGTGTCCGTTTTGGGACCATAAGTACTTTTCGAAATTGTAGCGACCCTTTTGGATTGAACTCACTACTTCGTCGTGACGTATGAGGGATTTTTGACCATTTTTTGAAGAACGTGCAGCTGCATATTTGGATTTACGGCGTTCTAGGAATTGAGCATAACTTTCGCAGACTGTCTCCATTTTGGGACCATAAGTAGTTTTCGGAAATGTAGCGACCGTTGTGGGTTTAGCTCACGATTTCGTAATGAAGTATTAGGGTTTTTGACCTTTTTATGAAGAACGACCGCTTGCATATTTTTGACGCTTGGATTTTCGAGCTTCGAATAAATGAGCGTAACTTATGCAAACGGTGTCCGTTTTGGGCCCATAAGTACTTTTCGGAAATGTAGCGACCCTTTTGGATATAACTCACAACTTCGTCGTGATGTATGAGGGATTTTGACATTTTTGAAGAACGTGCAGCTGCATATTTGGATTGACGACGTTCGAGGAATTGAGCATAACTTTCGCAGACGGTGTCCATTTCGGGACCATAAGTAGTTTTCGGAAATGTAGCGACCGTTGTGGGTTTAGCTCACGATTTCGTAATGACATATTAGGGTTTTTGACCTTTTTTTTGAAGAACGATCGCTCACATATTTTTAACGCTTGGATTTTCGAGCTTCGAAGAAATGAGCGTAACTTATGCAAACGGTGTCCGTTTTGGGCCCATAAGTACTTTTCGAAAATGTAGCGACCCTTTTGGATTGAACTCACTACTTCGTCGCGACGTACGAGGGATTTTGACCATTTTTTGAAGAGCGTGCAGCTGCATATTTGGATTGACGGCGTTCGAGGAATTGAGCATAACTTTCGCAGACGGTGTCCATTTCGGGACCATAAGTAGTTTTCGGAAATGTAGCGACCGCTGTGGGTTTAGCTCACGATTTCGTAATGACGTATTAGGGTTTTCGCCCTTTTTTTGAAAAACGATCGCTCGCATATTTTTAACGCTTGGATTTTCGAGCTTCGAAGAAATGAGCGTAACTTATGCAAACGGTGTCCGTTTTGGGCCCATAAGTACTTTTCGAAAATGTAGCGACCCTTTTGGATTGAACTCACAACTTCGTCGTGACGTATGAGGGATTTTGACCAATTTTTGAAGAACGTGCAGCCGCATATTTGGACAGACGGCGTTCGAGGAATTGAGCATAACTTTCGCAGACGGTGTTCGTTTTGGGACCATAAGTAGTTTTTTGAAATGTTGCGACCGTCGTGGGTTTAGCTTAGGATTTCGTAATGACGTATTAGGGTCTTCGACCTTTTTTTGAAAAACGATCGCTCGCATATTTTTAACGCTTAGATTTTCGAGCTTCGAAGAAATGAGCGTAACTTATGGAAACGGTGTCCGTTTTGGGCCCATAAGTACTTTTCGGAAATGTAGCGACCGCTGTGGGTTTAGCTCACGATTTCGTAATGACGTATTAGGATTTTTGACCTTTTTTTGAAGAATGACCGCTCGCATATTTTTAACGCTTAGATTTTCGAGCTTCGAAGAAATGAGCGTAACTTATGGAAACGGTGTCCGTTTTGGGCCCATAAGTACTTTTCGGAAATGTAGCGACCGCTGTGGGTTTAGCTCACGATTTCGTAATGACGTATTAGGATTTTTGACCTTTTTTTGAAGAATGACCGCTCGCATATTTTTAACGCTTAGATTTTCGAGCTTCGAAGAAATGAGCGTAACTTATGCAAACGGTGTCCGTTTTGGGCCCATAAGTACTTTTCGGAAATGTAGCGACCCTTTTGGATTGAACTCACTACTTCGTCGTCACGTACGAGGGATTTTGACCATTTTTTGAAGAACTTGCAGCTGCATATTTGCATTGACGGCTTTCGAGGAATTGAGTATAACTTTCGTAGAGGTGTCCGTTTCGGGACCATAAGTAGTTTTCGGAAATGTAGCGACCGCTGTGGGTTTAGCTCACGATTTCGTAATGACGTATTAGGATTTTTGACCTTTTTTTGAAGAATGACCGCTCGCATATTTTTAACTCTTGGATTTTTGAGCTTCGAAGAAATGAGCGTAACTTATGGAAACGGTGTCCGTTTTGGGCCCATAAGTACTTTTCGAAAATGTAGCGACCCTTTTGGATTGAACTCTCGTGACGTATGAGGGATTTTGACCAATTTTTGAAGAACGTGCAGCCGCATATTTGGACAGACGGCGTTCGAGGAATTGAGCATAACTTTCGCAGACGGTGTCCGTTTTGGGACCATAAGTAGTTTTTGGAAATGTTGCGACCATCGTGGGTTTAGCTTAGGATTTCGTAATGACGTATTAGGGTCTTCGACCTTTTTTTGAAAAACGATCGCTCGCATATTTTTAACGCTTGGATTTTCGAGCTTCGAAGAAATGAGCGTAACTTATGCAAACGGTGTCCGTTTTGGGCCCATAAGTACTTTTCGAAAATGTAGCGACCCTTTTGGATAGAACTCATAACTTCGTCGTGATGTATGAGGGATTTTGACCATTTTTGAAGAACGTGCAGCTGCATATTTCGATTGACGGCGTTTGAGGAATTGAGCATAACTTTCGCAGACGGTGTCCATTTCGGGACCATAAGTAGTTTTCGGAAATGTAGCGACCGTTGTGGGTTTAGCTCACAATTTCGTAATGACGTATTAGGGTTTTCGACCTTTTTTTGAAGAACGATCGCTCGCATATTTTTAACGCTTGGATTTTCGAGCTTCGAAGAAATGAGCGTAACTTATGCAAACGGTGTCCGTTTTGGGCCCATAAGTACTTTTCGGAAATGTAGCGACCCTTTTGGATTGAACTCACTACTTCGTCGTGACGTACGAGGGATTTTGACTATTTTTTGAAGAACGTGCAGCTGCATATTTACATTGACGGCTTTCGAGGAATTGAGTATAACTTTCGTAGAGGTGTCCGTTTCGGGACCATAAGTAGTTTTCGGAAATGTAGCGACCGCTGTGGGTTTAGCTCACGATTTCGTAATGACGTATTAGGGTTTTCGTCCTTTTTTTGAAGAATGACTGCTCGCATATTTTTAACGCTTGGATTTTCGAGCTTCGAAGAAATGAGCGTAACTTATGCAAACGGTGTCCGTTTTGGGCCCATACGTACTTTTCGAAAATGTAGCGACCCTTTTGGATTGAACTCACAACTTCGTCGTGACATATGAGGGATTTTGACCAATTTTTGAAGAACGTGCAGCCGCATATTTGGATTGACTGCGTTCGAGGAATTGAGCATAACTTTCGCAGACGGTGTCCGTTTTGGGACCATAAGTAGTTTTCGGAAATGTAGCGACCGTTGTGGGTTTAGTTCACGATTTCGTAATGACGTATTAGGATTTTTGACCTTTTTTTGAAGATCGATCGCTCGCATATTTTTCAGGCTTGGATTTTCGAGCTTCGATGAAATGAGCGTAACTTATGCAAACGGTGTCCGTTTCGGGCCCATAAGTACTTTTCGGAAATGTAGCGACCGTTGTGGGTTTAGTTCACGATTTCGTAATGACGTATTAGGATTTTTGACCTTTTTTTGAAGATCGATCGCTCGCATATTTTTCAGGCTTGGATTTTCGAGCTTCGATGAAATGAGCGTAACTTATGCAAACGGTGTCCGTTTCGGGCCCATAAGTACTTTTCGGAAATGTAGCGACCGTTGTGGGTTTAGTTCACGATTTCGTAATGACGTATTAGGATTTTTGACCTTTTTTTGAAGATCGATCGCTCGCATATTTTTCAGGCTTGGATTTTCGAGCTTCGATGAAATGAGCGTAACTTATGCAAACGGTGTCCGTTTCGGGCCCATAAGTACTTTTCGGAAATGTAGCGACCGTTGTGGGTTTAGCTTAGGATTTCGTAATGACGTATTAGGGTCTTCGACCTTTTTTTGAAAAACGATCGCTCGCATATTTTTTAACGCTTGGATTTTCGAGCTTCGATGAAATGAGCGTAACTTATGCAAACGGTGTCCGTTTCGGGCCCATAAGTACTTTTCAGAATTGTAGCGACCCTTTTGGATTGAACTCACTACTTCGTCGTGATGTATGAGGGATTTTGACCATTTTTTGAAGAACGTGCAGCTGCATATTTGGATTGACGGCGTTCGAGGAATTGAGCATAACTTTCGCAGACGGTGTCCATTACGGGACCAAAAGTAGTTTTCGGAAATGTAGCGACCGTTGTGGGTTTAGCTTACGATTTCGTAATGACATATTAGAGTTTTTGACCTTTTTTTGAAGAACGATCGCTCACATATTTTTAACGCTTGGATTTTCGAGCTTCGAAGAAATGAGCGTAACTTATGCAAACGGTGTCCGTTTTGGGCCCATAAGTACTTTTCGGAATTGTAACGACCCTTTTGGATTGAACTCACTACTTCGTCGTGACGTATGAGGGATTTTGACCAATTTTTGAAGAACGTGCAGCCGCATATTTGGACAGACGGCGTTCGAGGAATTGAGCATAACTTTCGCAGACGGTGTCCGTTTTGGGACCATAAGTAGTTTTTGGAAATGTTGCGACCGTCGTGGGTTTAGCTTAGGATTTCGTAATGACGTATTAGGGTCTTCGACCTTTTTTTGAAAAACGATCGCTCGCATATTTTTAACGCTTGGATTTTCGAGCTTCGAAGAAATGAGCGTAACTTATGCAAACGGTGTCCGTTTTGGGCCCATAAGTACTTTTCGGAAATGTAGCGACCCTTTTGGATTGAACTCACAACTTCGTCGTGACGTATGAGGGATTTTGACCATTTTTGAAGAACGTGCAGCTGCATATTTCGATTGACGGCGTTCGAGGAATTGAGCATAACTTTCGCAGACGGTGTCCGTTTTGGGACCATAAGTAGTTTTTGGAAATGTTGCGACCGTCGTGGGTTTAGCTTAGGATTTCGTAATGACGTATTAGGGTCTTCGACCTTTTTTTGAAAAACGATCGCTCGCATATTTTTAACGCTTGGATTTTCGAGCTTCGAAGAAATGAGCGTAACTTATGCAAACGGTGTCCGTTTTGGGCCCATAAGTACTTTTCGGAAATGTAGCGACCCTTTTGGATTGAACTCACAACTTCGTCGTGACGTATGAGGGATTTTGACCATTTTTGAAGAACGTGCAGCTGCATATTTCGATTGACGGCGTTCGAGGAATTGAGCATAACTTTCGCAGACGGTGTCCGTTTTGGGACCATAAGTAGTTTTTGGAAATGTTGCGACCGTCGTGGGTTTAGCTTAGGATTTCGTAATGACGTATTAGGGTCTTCGACCTTTTTTTGAAAAACGATCGCTCGCATATTTTTAACGCTTGGATTTTCGAGCTTCGAAGAAATGAGCGTAACTTATGCAAACGGTGTCCGTTTTGGGCCCATAAGTACTTTTCGGAAATGTAGCGACCCTTTTGGATTGAACTCACAACTTCGTCGTGACGTATGAGGGATTTTGACCATTTTTGAAGAACGTGCAGCTGCATATTTCGATTGACGGCGTTCGAGGAATTGAGCATAACTTTCGCAGACGGTGTCCGTTTTGGGACCATAAGTAGTTTTTGGAAATGTTGCGACCGTCGTGGGTTTAGCTTAGGATTTCGTAATGACGTATTAGGGTCTTCGACCTTTTTTTGAAAAACGATCGCTCGCATATTTTTAACGCTTGGATTTTCGAGCTTCGAAGAAATGAGCGTAACTTATGCAAACGGTGTCCGTTTTGGGCCCATAAGTACTTTTCGGAAATGTAGCGACCCTTTTGGATTGAACTCACAACTTCGTCGTGACGTATGAGGGATTTTGACCATTTTTGAAGAACGTGCAGCTGCATATTTCGATTGACGGCGTTCGAGGAATTGAGCATAACTTTCGCAGACGGTGTCCGTTTTGGGACCATAAGTAGTTTTTGGAAATGTTGCGACCGTCGTGGGTTTAGCTTAGGATTTCGTAATGACGTATTAGGGTCTTCGACCTTTTTTTGAAAAACGATCGCTCGCATATTTTTAACGCTTGGATTTTCGAGCTTCGAAGAAATGAGCGTAACTTATGCAAACGGTGTCCGTTTTGGGCCCATAAGTACTTTTCGGAAATGTAGCGACCCTTTTGGATTGAACTCACAACTTCGTCGTGACGTATGAGGGATTTTGACCATTTTTGAAGAACGTGCAGCTGCATATTTCGATTGACGGCGTTCGAGGAATTGAGCATAACTTTCGCAGACGGTGTCCGTTTTGGGACCATAAGTAGTTTTTGGAAATGTTGCGACCGTCGTGGGTTTAGCTTAGGATTTCGTAATGACGTATTAGGGTCTTCGACCTTTTTTTGAAAAACGATCGCTCGCATATTTTTAACGCTTGGATTTTCGAGCTTCGAAGAAATGAGCGTAACTTATGCAAACGGTGTCCGTTTTGGGCCCATAAGTACTTTTCGGAAATGTAGCGACCCTTTTGGATTGAACTCACAACTTCGTCGTGACGTATGAGGGATTTTGACCATTTTTGAAGAACGTGCAGCTGCATATTTCGATTGACGGCGTTCGAGGAATTGAGCATAACTTTCGCAGACGGTGTCCGTTTTGGGACCATAAGTAGTTTTTGGAAATGTTGCGACCGTCGTGGGTTTAGCTTAGGATTTCGTAATGACGTATTAGGGTCTTCGACCTTTTTTTGAAAAACGATCGCTCGCATATTTTTAACGCTTGGATTTTCGAGCTTCGAAGAAATGAGCGTAACTTATGCAAACGGTGTCCGTTTTGGGCCCATAAGTACTTTTCGGAAATGTAGCGACCCTTTTGGATTGAACTCACAACTTCGTCGTGACGTATGAGGGATTTTGACCATTTTTGAAGAACGTGCAGCTGCATATTTCGATTGACGGCGTTCGAGGAATTGAGCATAACTTTCGCAGACGGTGTCCGTTTTGGGACCATAAGTAGTTTTTGGAAATGTTGCGACCGTCGTGGGTTTAGCTTAGGATTTCGTAATGACGTATTAGGGTCTTCGACCTTTTTTTGAAAAACGATCGCTCGCATATTTTTAACGCTTGGATTTTCGAGCTTCGAAGAAATGAGCGTAACTTATGCAAACGGTGTCCGTTTTGGGCCCATAAGTACTTTTCGGAAATGTAGCGACCCTTTTGGATTGAACTCACAACTTCGTCGTGACGTATGAGGGATTTTGACCATTTTTGAAGAACGTGCAGCTGCATATTTCGATTGACGGCGTTCGAGGAATTGAGCATAACTTTCGCAGACGGTGTCCGTTTTGGGACCATAAGTAGTTTTTGGAAATGTTGCGACCGTCGTGGGTTTAGCTTAGGATTTCGTAATGACGTATTAGGGTCTTCGACCTTTTTTTGAAAAACGATCGCTCGCATATTTTTAACGCTTGGATTTTCGAGCTTCGAAGAAATGAGCGTAACTTATGCAAACGGTGTCCGTTTTGGGCCCATAAGTACTTTTCGGAAATGTAGCGACCCTTTTGGATTGAACTCACAACTTCGTCGTGACGTATGAGGGATTTTGACCATTTTTGAAGAACGTGCAGCTGCATATTTCGATTGACGGCGTTCGAGGAATTGAGCATAACTTTCGCAGACGGTGTCCGTTTTGGGACCATAAGTAGTTTTTGGAAATGTTGCGACCGTCGTGGGTTTAGCTTAGGATTTCGTAATGACGTATTAGGGTCTTCGACCTTTTTTTGAAAAACGATCGCTCGCATATTTTTAACGCTTGGATTTTCGAGCTTCGAAGAAATGAGCGTAACTTATGCAAACGGTGTCCGTTTTGGGCCCATAAGTACTTTTCGGAAATGTAGCGACCCTTTTGGATTGAACTCACAACTTCGTCGTGACGTATGAGGGATTTTGACCATTTTTGAAGAACGTGCAGCTGCATATTTCGATTGACGGCGTTCGAGGAATTGAGCATAACTTTCGCAGACGGTGTCCGTTTTGGGACCATAAGTAGTTTTTGGAAATGTTGCGACCGTCGTGGGTTTAGCTTAGGATTTCGTAATGACGTATTAGGGTCTTCGACCTTTTTTTGAAAAACGATCGCTCGCATATTTTTAACGCTTGGATTTTCGAGCTTCGAAGAAATGAGCGTAACTTATGCAAACGGTGTCCGTTTTGGGCCCATAAGTACTTTTCGGAAATGTAGCGACCCTTTTGGATTGAACTCACAACTTCGTCGTGACGTATGAGGGATTTTGACCAATTTTTGAAGAACGTGCAGCTGCATATTTGGATTGACTGCGTTCGAGGAATTGAGCATAACTTTCGCAGACGGTGTCCGTTTCGGGACCATAAGTAGTTTTCGGAAATCTTGCGACCGTTGTGGTTTTAGCTTAGGATTTCGTAATAAAGTATTAGGGTTTTCGACCTTTTTTTGAAAAACGATCCCTCGTATATTTTTAACGCTTGGATTTTCGAGCTTCGAAGAAATGAGCGTAACTTATACAAACGGTGTCCGTTTTGGGCCCATAAGTACTTTTCGAAATTGTAGCGACCCTTTTGGATTGAACCCACTACTTCGTCGTGACGTATGTGGGATTTTGACCATCTTTTGAAGAACGTACAGCTGCATCTTTGGATTGACGGTGTTCGAGGAATGGAGCATAACTTTCGCAGACGGTGTCCAATTTGGGACCATAAGTAGTTTTCGAAAATGTAGCGACCGTTGTGGGTTTAGCTCACGATTTCGTAATGACGTATTAGGGTTTTCGACCTTTTTTTGAATAACGATCGCTCGCATATTTTTAACGCTTGGATTTTCGAGCTTCGAAGAAATGAGCGTAACTTATGCAAACGGTGTCCGTTTTGGGCCCATAAGTACTTTTCGGAAATGTAGCGACCCTTTTGGATTGAACTCACAACTTCGTCGTGACGTATGAGGGATTTTGACCAATTTTTGATGAACGTGCAGCCTCATATTTGGACAGACGGCGTTCGAGGAATTGAGCATAACTTTCGCAGACGGTGTCCGTTTTGGGACCATAAGTAGTTTTCGGAAATGTAGCGACCGCTGTGGGTTTAGCTCACGATTTCGTAATGACGTATTAGGGTTTTCGTCCTTTTTTTGAAGAATGACCGCTCGCATATTTTTAACGCTTGGATTTTCGAGCTTCGAAGAAATGAGCGTAACTTATGCAAACGGTGTCCGTTTTGGGCCCATAAGTACTTTTCGGAATTGTAGCGACCCTTTTGGATAGAACTCACAACTTCGTCGTGATGTATGAGGGATTTTGCCCATTTTTGAAGAACGTGCAGCTGCATATTTCGATTGACGGCGTTCGAGGAATTGAGCATAACTTTCGCAGACGGTGTCCGTTTTGGGCCCATAAGTACTTTTCGGAATTGTAGCGACCCTTTTGGATAGAACTCACAACTTCGTCGTGATGTATGAGGGATTTTGCCCATTTTTGAAGAACGTGCAGCTGCATATTTCGATTGACGGCGTTCGAGGAATTGAGCATAACTTTCGCAGACGGTGTCCGTTTTGGGCCCATAAGTACTTTTCGGAATTGTAGCGACCCTTTTGGATAGAACTCACAACTTCGTCGTGATGTATGAGGGATTTTGCCCATTTTTGAAGAACGTGCAGCTGCATATTTCGATTGACGGCGTTCGAGGAATTGAGCATAACTTTCGCAGACGGTGTCCGTTTTGGGCCCATAAGTACTTTTCGGAATTGTAGCGACCCTTTTGGATAGAACTCACAACTTCGTCGTGATGTATGAGGGATTTTGCCCATTTTTGAAGAACGTGCAGCTGCATATTTCGATTGACGGCGTTCGAGGAATTGAGCATAACTTTCGCAGACGGTGTCCGTTTTGGGCCCATAAGTACTTTTCGGAATTGTAGCGACCCTTTTGGATAGAACTCACAACTTCGTCGTGATGTATGAGGGATTTTGCCCATTTTTGAAGAACGTGCAGCTGCATATTTCGATTGACGGCGTTCGAGGAATTGAGCATAACTTTCGCAGACGGTGTCCGTTTTGGGCCCATAAGTACTTTTCGGAATTGTAGCGACCCTTTTGGATAGAACTCACAACTTCGTCGTGATGTATGAGGGATTTTGCCCATTTTTGAAGAACGTGCAGCTGCATATTTCGATTGACGGCGTTCGAGGAATTGAGCATAACTTTCGCAGACGGTGTCCGTTTTGGGCCCATAAGTACTTTTCTGAAATGTTGCGACCGTCGTGGGTTTAGCTTAGGATTTCGTAATGACGTATTAGGGTCTTCGACCTATTTTTGAAAAACGATCGCTCGCATATTTTTTAACGCTTGGATTTTCGAGCTTCGAAGAAATGAGCGTAACTTATGCAAACGGTGTCCGTTTTGGGCCCATAAGTACTTTTCGGAATTGTAGCGACCCTTTTGGATTGAACTCACTACTTCGTCGTGACGTATGAGGGATTTTGACCATTTTTTGAAGAACGTGCAGCTGCATATTTGGATTGACGGCGTTCGAGGAATTGAGCATAACTTTCGCAGACGTTGTCCATTTTGGGACCATAAGTAGTTTTCGGAAATGTAGCGACCGTTGTGGGTTTAGCTCACGATTTTGTAATGACGTATTAGGGTTTTCGTCCTTTTTTTGAAGAATGACTGCTCGCATATTTTTAACGCTTGGATTTTCGAGCTTCGAAGAAATGAGCGTAACTTATGGAAACGGTGTCCGTTTTGTGCCCATACGTACTTTTCGAAAATGTAGCGACCCTTTCGGATTGAACTCACAACTTCGTCGTGACGTATGAGGGATTTTGACCAATTTTTGAAGAACGTGCAGCTGCATATTTGGATTGACTGCGTTCGAGGAGGTGAGCATAACTTTAGCAGACGGTGTCCGTTTCGGGACCATAAGTAGTTTTCGGAATTCTTGCGACCGTTGTGGTTTTAGCTTAGGATTTCGTAATAAAGTATTAGGGTTTTCGACCTTTTTTTGAAAAACGATCCCTCGTATATTTTTAACGCTTGGATTTTCGAGCTTCGAAGAAATGAGCGTAACTTATACAAACGGTGTCCGTTTTGGGCCCATAAGTACTTTTCGAAATTGTAGCGACCCTTTTGGATTGAACCCACTACTTCGTCGTGACGTATGTGGGATTTTGACCATCTTTTGAAGAACGTGCAGCTGCATCTTTGGATTGACGGTGTTCGAGGAATTGAGCATAACTTTCGCAGACGGTGTCCAATTTGGGACCATAAGTAGTTTTCGAAAATGTAGCGACCGTTGTGGGTTTAGCTCACGATTTCGTAATGACGTATTAGGGTTTTCGACCTTTTTTTGAGGAACGATCGCTCGCATATTTTTAACGCTTGGATTTTCGAGCTTCGAAGAAATGAGCGTAACTTATGCAAACGGTGTCCGTTTTGGGCCCATAAGTACTTTTCGAAAATGTAGCGACCCTTTTCGATTGAACTCACTACTTCGTCGTGACGTACGAGGGATTTTGACCATTTTTTGAAGAACGTGCAGCTGCATATTTGCATTGACGGCTTTCGAGAAATTGAGCATAACTTTCGTAGAGGTGTCCGTTTCAGGACCATAATTTGTTTACGTAAATGTAGCGACCGCTGTGGGTTTCGCTCACGATTTCGTAATGACGTATTAGGGTTTTTGACCTTTTTTTGAAGAATGATCGCTCGCATATTTTTAACTCTTGGATTTTCGAGCTTCGAAGAAATGTGCGTAACTTATGGAAACGGTGTCGGTTTTGGGCCCATAAGTACTTTTCGAAAATGTAGCGACCCTTTTGGATTGAACTCACAACTTCGTCGTGACGTATGAGGGATTTTGACCAATTTTTGAAGAACGTGCAGCCTCATATTTGGACAGACGGCGTTCGAGGAATTGAGCATAACTTTCGTAGACGGTGTCCGTTTTGGGACCATAAGTAGTTTTTGGAAATGTTGCGACCGTCGTGGGTTTAGCTTAAGATTTCGTAATGACGTATTAGGGTCTTCGACCTTTTTTTGAAAAACGACCGCTCGCATATTTTTAACTCTTGGATTTTCGAGCTTCGAAGAAATGAGCGTAACTTATGCAAACGGTGTCCGTTTTGGGCCCATAAGTACATTTCGGAATTGTAGCGACCCTTTTGGATAGAACTCACAACTTCGGCGTGATGTATGAGGGATTTTGACCATTTTTGAAGAACGTTCAGCTGCATATTTCGATTGACGGCGTCCGAGGAATTGAGCATAACTTTCCCAGACGGTGTCCATTTCGGGACCATAAGTAGTTTTCGGAAATGTAGCGACCGCTGTGGGTTTAGCTCACGATTTCGTAATGACGTATTAGGGTCTTCGACCTTTTTTTGAAAAACGACCGCTCGCATATTTTTAACGCTTGGATTTTCGAGCTTCGAAGAAATGAGCGTAACTTATGCAAACGGTATCCGTTTTGGGCCCATAAGTACTTTTCGGAAATGTAGCGACCCTTTTGGATAGAACTCACAACTTCGTCGTGATGTATGAGGGATTTTGACCATTTTTGAAGAACGTTCAGCTGCATATTTCGATTGACGGCGTCCGAGGAATTGAGCATAACTTTCCCAGACGGTGTCCATTTCGGGACCATAAGTAGTTTTCGGAAATGTAGCGACCGTTGTGGGTTTACCTCACAATTTCGTAATGACGTATTAGGGTTTCGACCTTTTTTTGAAGAATGATCGCTCGCATATTTTTAACGCTTGGATTTTCGAGCTTCGAAGAAATGAGCGTAACTTATGCAAACGGTGTCCGTTTTGGGCCCATAAGTACTTTTCGGAATTGTAGCGACCCTTTTGGATTGAACTCACTACTTCGTCGTGACGTATGAGGGATTTTGACCATTTTTTGAAGAACGTGCAGCTGCATATTTGCATTGACGGCGTTCGAGGAATTGAGCATAACTTTCGCAAACGTTGTCCATTTTGGGACCATAAGTAGTTTTCGGAAATGTAGCGACCGTTGTGGGTTTAGCTCACGATTTTGTAATGACGTATTTGGGTTTTTGTCCTTTTTTTGAAGAACGATCGCTCGCATATTTTTAACGCTTGGATTTTCGAGCTTCGAAGAAATGAGCGTAACTTATGCAAACAGTGTCCGTTTTGGGCCCATAAGTACTTTTCGAAAATGTAGCGACCCTTTTGGATTGAACTCACTACTTCATCGTGACGTACGAGGGATTTTGACCATTTTTTGAAGAACGTGCAGCTGCATATTTGCATTGACGGCTTTCGAGAAATTGATCATAACTTTCGTAGAGGTGTCCGTTTCGGGACCATAATTTGTTTACGAAAATGTAGCGACCGCTGTGGGTTTAGCTCACGATTTCGTAATGACGTATTAGGGTTTTTGACCTTTTTTTGAAGAATGACCGCTCGCATATTTTTAACTCTTGGATTTTCGAGCTTCGAAGAAATGAGCGTAACTTATGGAAACAGTGTCCGTTTTGGGCCCATAAGTACTTTTCGAAAATGTAGCGACCCTTTTGGATTGAACTCACAACTTCGTCGTGATGTATGAGGGATTTTGACCAATTTTTGAAGAACGTGCAGCCTCATATTTGGACAGACGGCGTTCGAGGAAGTGAGCATAACTTTCGCAGACGGTGTCCGTTTTGGGACCATAAGTAGTTTTTGGAAATGTTGCGACCGTCGTGGGTTTAGCTTAGGATTTCGTAATGACATATTAGGGTCTTCGACCTTTTTTTGAAAAACGACCGCTAGCATATTTTTAACTATTGGATTTTCGAGCTTCGAAGAAATGAGCGTAACTTATGCAAACGGTGTCCGTTTTGGGCCCATAAGTACATTTCGGAATTGTAGCGACCCTTTTGGATTGAACTCACTACTTCGTCGTGACGTATGAGGGATTTTGACCATTTTTTGAAGAACGTGCAGCTGCATATTTGGATTGACGGCGTTCGAGGAATTGAGCATAACTTTCGCAGACGGTGTCCATTTTGGGACCATAAGTAGTTTTCGGAAATGTAGCGACCGTTGTGGGTTTACCTCACAATTTCGTAATGACGTATTAGGGTTTCGACCTTTTTTTGAAGAATGATCGCTCGCAAATTTTTAACGATTGGATTTTCGAGCTTCGAAGAAATGAGCGTAACTTATGCAAACGGTGTCCGTTTTGGGCCCATAAGTACTTTTCGAAAATGTAGCGACCCTTTTGGATTGAACTCACTACTTCGTTATGACGTACGAGGGAATTTGACCATTTTTTGAAGAACGTGCAGCTGCATATTTGCATTGACGGCTTTCGAGGAATTGAGTATAACTTTCGTAGAGGTGTCCGTTTCGGGACCATAAGTAGTTTTCGAAAATGTAGCGACCGCTGTGGGTTTAGCTCACGATTTCGTAATGACGTATTAGGGTTTTCGTCCTTTTTTTGAAGAATGACCACTCGCATATTTTTAACGCTTGGATTTTCGAGCTTCGAAGAAATGAGCGTAACTTATGGAAACGGTATCCGTTTTGGGCCCATAAATAGTTTTCGAAAATGTAGCGACCCTTTTGGATTGAACTCACAACTTCTTCGTGACGTACGAGGTATTTTGACCATTTTTTGAAGAACGTGCAGCTGCATATTTGCATTGACGGCTTTCGAGGAATTGAGTATAACTTTCGTAGAGGTGTCCGTTTCGGGACCATAAGTAGTTTTCGAAAATGTAGCGACCGCTGTGGGTTTAGCTCACGATTTCGTAATGACGTATTAGTGTTTTCGTCCTTTTTTTGAAGAACGACCGCTCGCATATTTTTAACGCTTGGATTTTCGAGCTTCGAAGAAATGAGCGTAACTTATGCAAACGGTGTCCGTTTTGGGCCAATAAGTACTTTTCGAAAATGTAGCGACCCTTTTGGATAGAACTCGCAACTTCGTCGTGAGGTATGAGGGATTTTGACCATTTTTGAAGAACGTGCAGCTGCATATTTCGATTGACGGCGTTCGAGGAATTGAGCATAACTTTGGCAGACGGTGTCCATTTCGGGACCATAAGTAGTTTTCGGAAATGTAGCGACCGTTGTGGGTTTACCTCACAATTTCGTAATGACGTATTAGGGTTTCGACCTTTTTTTGAAGAATGACCCCTCGCATATTTTTAACGCTTGAATTTTTGAGCTTCGAAGAAATGGGCGTAACTTATGGAAACGGTATCCGTTTTGGGCCCATAACTACTTTTCGGAAATGTAGCGACCGTTGTGGAAGAACGTGCAGCTGCATATTTGGATTGACGGCGTTCGAGGTATTGAGCATAACTTTCGCAGACGGTGTCCGTTTTGGGCCCATAAGTACTTTTCGGAAATGTAGCGACCCTTTTGGATAGAACTCACAACTTCGTCGTGATGTATGACGGATTTTGACCATTTTTGAAGAACGTGCAGCTGCATATTTGGATTGACGGCGTTCGAGGTATTGAGCATAACTTTCGCAGACGGTGTCCATTTTGGGACCATAAGTAGTTTTCGGAAATGTAGCGACCGTTGTGGGTTTAGCTCACGATTTCGTAATGTCGTATTAGTGTTTTCATCCTTTTTTCGAAGAACGACCGCTCGGATATTTTTGACGCTCGGATTTTTGAGCTTCGAAGAAATGAGCTTAATTTATGCAAAGGTGTCCGTTTTGGGCCCATAAGTTCTTTTCGAAAATGTAGCGACCCTTTTGGATTGAACTCACTACTTCGTCATGACGTACGAGGGATTTTGACCATTTTTTGAAGAACGTGCATCTACATTTTTCCATTGACAGTGTTCGAGGAATTGAGCATAACTTTCGTAGACGGTGCCCGTTTCGGAACCTTAAGTAGTTTTCGGAAATGTAGCGACCACTGCGGGTTTTGCTCACGATTTCGTATTGACGTATTAGGGTTTTCGACCTTTTTTTGAAGAACGACCACTCGCATATTTTTAACGCTTGGATTTTCGAGCTTCGAAGAAATTAGCGTAACTTATGGAAACGGTGTCCGTTTTGGGCCCATAAGTACTTTTCGGAAATGTAGCGTCCCTTTTGGTTTGAACTCACTACCTCGTCGTGACGTATGAGGGATTTTGACCATTTTTTTAAGAACGTGCAGCCGCATATTTGGATTGATGGCGTTTGAGGAATTGAGCATAACTTTCGTAGACGGTGTCCATTTCGGGACCATAAGTAGTTTTCGGAAATGTAGCGACCGTTGTGGGTTTAGCTCACGATTACTTAATGACATATTAGGGTTTTCGTCTTTTTTTTGAAGAACGACCACTCTCATTTTTTAACACTTGGATTTTCGAGCTTCGAAGAAATGAGCGTAACTGATGCAAACGGTGTCCGTTTTGGGCCCATAAGTACTTTTCTGAAATGTAGCGACCCTTTTGGATTGAACTCACTACCTCGTCGTGACGTATGAGGGATTTTGACCATTTTTTGAAGAACGTGCAGCTGCATATTTGGATTGACGGCGCCCGAGGAATTGAGCATAACTTTCGCAGACGGTGTCTGTTTTGGGACCATAAGTAGTTTTCGGAAATGTAGCGACCGCTGTGGGTTTAGCTCACGATTTCGTAATGACGTATTAGGGTTTTTGACCTTTTTTTGAAGAATGACCACTCGCATATTTTTAAAGCTTGGATTTTCGAGGTTCGAAGAAATGAGCGTAACTTATGGAAACGGTATCCGTTTTGGGCCCATAAATACTTTTCGAAAATGTAGCGACCCTTTTGGATTGAACTCCCAACTTCTTCGTGACGTATGAGGGATTTTGACCAATTTTTGAAGAACGTGCAGGTGCATATTTAGATTGACGGCGTTCGAAAAATTGAGCATAACTTTCGTAGACGGTGTCCGTTTCGGGACCATAAGTAGTTTTCGGAAATGTAGCGACCGTTGTGGGTTTAGCTCACGATTTCGCAATGACGTATTAGGGTTTTCGTCCTTTTTTTGAAGAACGACTGCTCGCATATTTTTAACGCTTGAATTTTCGAGCTTCGAAGAAATGAGCGTAACTTATGGAAACGGTGTCCGTTTTGGGCCCATAAGTACTTTTCGGAAATGTAGCGACCCTTTTGGATTGATCTCACTACCTCGTCATGACGTATGAGGGATTTTGACCATTTTTTGAAGAACGTGCGGCTGCATATTTGGATTGACGGCGTTCGAGGTATTGAGCATAACTTTCGCAGACGGTGTCCATTTTGGGACCACAAGTAGTTTTCGGAAATGTAGCGACCGTTGTGGGTTTAGCTCACGATTTCGTAATGTCGTATAAGGGTTTTCATCCTTTTTTCGAAGAACGACCGCTCGGATATTTTTAACGCTTGGATTTTTGAGCTTCGAAGAAATGAGCTTAATTTATGCAAACGGTGTCCGTTTTGAGCCCATAAGTTCTTTTCGAAAATGTAGCGACCCTTTTGGATTGAACACACTACTTTGTCGTGACGTACGAGGGATTTTGAACATTTTTTGAAGAACGTGCATCTGCATTTTTCCATTGACAGCGTTCGAGGAATTGAGCATAACTTTCGTAGACGGTGCCCGTTTCGGGACCTTAAGTAGTTTTCGGAAATGTAGCGACCGCTGCGGGTTTTGCTCAAGATTTCGTAATGACGTATTAGGGTTTTCGACCTTTTTTTGAAGAATGACCACCCGCATATTTTTAACGCTTGGATTTTCGAGCTTCGAAGAAATTAGCGTAACTTAAGCAAACGGTGTCCGTTTTGGGCCCATAAGTACTTTTCAGAAATGTAGCGTCCCTTTTGGATTGAACTCACTACCTCATCATGACGTATGAGGGATTTTGACCATTTTTTAAAGAACGTGCAGCTGCATATTTGGATTGACGGCGTTTGAGGAATTGAGCATAACTTTCGCAGACGGTGTCCATTTTGGGACCATAAGTAGTTTTCGGAAATGTAGCGACCGCTGTGGGTTTAGCTCACGATTTCGTAATGACGTATTAGGGTTTTCATCCTTTTTTTGAAGAACGACCGCACGCATTTTTTTAACGCTTGGATTTTCGAGCTTCGAAGAAATGAGCGTAACTTAAGCAAATGGTGTCCGTTTTGGGCCCATAAGTACTTTTCGGAAATGTAGCGTCCCTTTTAGATTGAACTCACTACCTCGTCATGACGTATGAGGGATTTTGACCATTTTTTAAAGAACGTGCAGCTGCATATTTGGATTGACGGCGTTTGAGGAATTGAGCATAACTTTCGCAGACGGTGTCCATTTTGGGACCATAAGTAGTTTTTGGAAATGTAGCGACCGTTGTGGGTTTAGCTCACGATTTCATAATGACGTATTAGGGTTTTCGTCCTTTTTTTGAAGAGCGACAACTCGCATATTTTTAACGCCTTGATTTTCGAGCTTCGAAGAAATGAGCGTAACTTATGCAAACGGTGTCCGTTTCGGGCCTGTAAGTCCTTTTCGGAAATGTAGCGACCCTTTTGGATTGAACTCACTACTTCGTCATGACGTATGAGGGATTTTGACCATTTTTTGAAGAACGTGCAGCTGCATATTTGGATTGACCGCGTTCGAGGAATTGAGCATAACTTTCGCAGACGGTGTCCATTTTGGGACCATAAGTAGTTTTCGGAAATGTAGCGACCATTGTGGGTTTAGCTCACGATTTTCGCAATGACGTATTAGGGTTTTCGTACTTTTTTTGAAGAACGACAACTCGCATATTTTTAAAGCTTGGATTTTCGAGCTTCGAAGAAATGAGCGTAACTTATGCAAACGGTGTCCGTTTCGTGCCCAAAAGTCCTTTTCGGAAATGTAGCGAGCCGTTTGGATTGAACTCAATACCTCGTCGTGATGTACGAGGGATTTTGACCATTTTTTGAAGAACGTGCAGCTTCATATTTGGATTGACGGCGATCGAGGAATTGAGCATAACTTTCGCAGACGGTGTCCGTTTTGGGACCACAAGTAGTTTTCGAAAATGTAGCGACCGCTGTGGTTTTAGCTCACGATTTCATAATGACGTATTAGGGTTTTCGTCTTTTTTTTGAAGAACGACGACTCGCATTTTTTTAACGCTTGGATTTTCGAGCTTCGAAGAAATGAGCGTACCTTATGCAAACGGTGTCCGTTTTGCGCCCATAAGTACTTTTCGGAAACGTAGCGACCCTTTTGGATTGAACTCACTACCTCGTCGTTACGTATGAGGGATTTTGACCATTTTTTGAAGAATGTGCAGCTGCATATTTGGATTGACGACGCCGGAGGTATTGAGCATAACTTTCGTAGACGGTGTCCGTTTTGGGACCATAAGTAGTTTTCGGAAATGTAGCGACCGTTGTGGGTTTAGCTCACGATTTCGTAATGACGTATTAGGGTTTTCGTACTTTTTTTGAAGAACGACAACTCGCATATTTTTAAAGCTTGGATTTTCGAGCTTCGAAGAAATGAGCGTAACTTATGCAAACGGTGTCCGTTTCGTGCCCAAAAGTCCTTTTCGGAAATGTAGCGAGCCGTTTGGATTGAACTCAATACCTCGTCGTGATGTACGAGGGATTTTGACCATTTTTTGAAGAACGTGCAGCTTCATATTTGGATTGACGGCGATCGAGGAATTGAGCATAACTTTCGCAGACGGTGTCCGTTTTGGGACCATAAGTAGTTTTCGGAAATGTAGCGACCGCTGTGGTTTTAGCTCACGATTTCATAATGACGTATTAGGGTTTTCGTCTTTTTTTTGAAGAACGACGACTCGCATTTTTTTAACGCTTGGATTTTCGAGCTTCGAAGAAATGAGCGTACCTTATGCAAACGGTGTCCGTTTTGCGCCCATAAGTACTTTTCGGAAACGTAGCGACCCTTTTGGATTGAACTCACTACCTCGTCGTTACGTATGAGGGATTTTGACCATTTTTTGAAGAATGTGCAGCTGCATATTTGGATTGACGACGCCGGAGGTATTGAGCATAACTTTCGTAGACGGTGTCCGTTTTGGGACCATAAGTAGTTTTCGGAAATGTAGCGACCGTTGTGGGTTTTGCTCATGATTTCGTAATGACGTATTAGGGTTTTCATACTTTTTTTGAAGAAAGACGACTCATATATTTTTAACGCTTGGATTTTCGAGCTTCGAAGAAATGAACGTAACTTATGGAAACGGTGTCCGTTTAGGAAATGTAGCGACCCGTTTGGATTGAACTCAATACCTCGTCGTGACGTATGATGGATTTTGACCATTTTTTGAAGAACGTGCAGCTGCATATTTGGATGGACGACGTTCGAGGAATTGAGCATAACTTTCGCAGACGGTGTTCGTTTTGGGACCATAAGTAGTTTTCGGAAATGTAGCGACCGTTGTGGGTTTAGCCCTTGATTTCGTAATGACGTATTAGGGTTTTCGTCTTTTTTTTGAAGAACGACCACTCGCATTTTTTTAACGCTTGGATTTTCGAGCTTCGAAGAAATGAGCGTAACTTACGCAAACGGTTTCCGTTTTGGGCCCATAAGTACTTTTCGGAAATGTAGCGACCCTTTTGGATTGAACTCACTACCTCGTCGTGACGTATGAGGGATTTTGACCATTTTTTGAAGAACGTGCAGCTGCATATTTGGATTGACGGTGCTCGAGAAATTGAGCATAACTTTCTCAGACGGTGTCCGTTTTGGGACCAGAAGTAGTTTTCGAAAATGTAGCGACCGTTGTGGGTTTAGCTCACGATTTCGTAATGACGTATTAGGATTTTCGTTCTTTTTTTGAAGAACGAACGCTCGCATTTTTTTAATGCTTGGATTTTCGTGCTTCGAAGAAATGAGCGTAACTTATGGAAACGGTGTCCGTTTTGGGCCCATAAGTACTTTTCGGAAATGTAGCGACCCTTTTGGATTGAACTCACCACTTCGTCATGACGTATGAGGGATTTTGACCAATTTTTGAAGGACGTGCAGCTGCATATTTGGAATGACGGTGTTCTTAAAATTGAGCATAACTTTTGTAGACGGTGTCCGTTTCAGGACCATAAGTAGTTTTCAGAAATGTAGCAACCGCTGTGGGTTTAGCTCAAGATTTCGTAATGACGTATTAGGGTTTTCGTCCTTTTTTTGAAGAACGACCGCTCGCATATTTTTAACGCTTGAATTTTCGAGCTTCGAAGAAATGAGCGTAACTTATGCAAACGGTGTCCGTTTCGGGCCCATAAGTCCTTTTCGGAAATGTAGCGACCCATTTGGATTGAACTCAATACCTCGTCGGATGTACGAGGGATTTTGACCATTTTTTGAAGAACATGCAGCATCATATTTGGATTGACGACGATCGAGGAATTGAGCATAACTTTCGCAGACGGTGTCCGTTTTCGGACCATAAGTAGTTTTCGGAAATGTAGCGACCGCTGTGGTTTTCGCTCACGATTTCATAATGACGTATTAGGGTTTTCATCTTTTTTTTGAAGAACGACCACTCGCATTTTTTTAACGCTTGGATTTTCGAGCTTCGAAGAAATGAGCGTACCTTATGCAAACGGTGTCCGTTTTGCGCCCATAAGTACTTTTAGGAAATGTAGCGACCCTTTTGGATTGAACTCACTACCTCGTCGTTACGTATGAGGGATTTTGACCATTTTTTGAAGAACGTGCAGCTTCATATTTGGATTGACGGCGATCGAGGAATTGAGCATAACTTTCGCAGACGGTGTCCGTTTTGGGACCATAAGTAGTTTTCGGAAATGTAGCGACCGTTGTGGGTTTCGCTCATGATTTCGTAATGATGTATTAGGGTTTTTGTACTTTTTTTGAAGAACGACGACTCATATATTTTTAACGCTTGGATTTTCGAGCTTCGAGGAAATGAACGTAACTTATGCAAACGGTGTCCTTTTCGGAAATGTAGCGACCCGTTTGGATTGAACTCAATACCTCGTCGTGATGTACGAGGGATTTTGACCATTTTTTGAAGAACGTGCAGCTTCATATTTGGATTGACGGCGATCGAGGAATTGAGCATAACTTTCGCAGACGGTGTCCGTTTCGGGACCATAAGTAGTTTTCGGAAATGTAGCGACCGTTGTGGGTTTAGCTCACGATTTCGTAATAAAGTATTAGGGTTCTCATCCCTTTTTTGAAGAACGACGACTCGCATATTTTTAACGCTTGGATTTTCGAGCTTCAAAGAAATGAGCGTAATTTTTGTAGACGGTGTCCGTTTCGGGCCCATAAGTCCTTTTCGGAAATGTAGCGACCGTTGTGGGTTTAGCTCACGATTTCGTAATAAAGTATTAGGGTTCTCATCCCTTTTTTGAAGAACGACGACTCGCATATTTTTAACGCTTGGATTTTCGAGCTTCAAAGAAATGAGCGTAATTTTTGTAGACGGTGTCCGTTTCGGGCCCATAAGTCCTTTTCGGAAATGTAGCGACCGTTGTGGGTTTAGCTCACGATTTCGTAATAAAGTATTAGGGTTCTCATCCCTTTTTTGAAGAACGACGACTCGCATATTTTTAAAGCTTGGATTTTCGAGCTTCGAAGAAATGAGCGTAACTTATGCAAACGGTGTCCGTTTCGGGCCCATAAGTCCTTTTCAGAAATGTAGCGACCCATTTGGATTGAACTCAATACCTCGTCGTGATGTACGAGGGATTTTGACCATTTTTTGAAGAACGTGCAGCATCATATTTGGATTGACGGCGATCGAGGAATTGAGCATAACTTTCGCAGACGGTGTCCGTTTTGGGACCATAAGTAGTTTTCGGAAATGTAGCGACCGCTGTGGTTTTAGCTCACGATTTCATAATGACGTATTAGGGTTTTCGTCTTTTTTTTGAAGAACGTCGACTCGCATTTTTTTAACGCTTGGATTTTCGAGCTTCGAAGAAATGAGCGTACCTTATGCAAACGGTGTCCGTTTTACGCCCATAAGTACTTTTAGGAAATGTAGCGACCCTTTTGGATTGAACTCACTACCTCGTCGTTACGTATGAGGGATTTTGACCATTTTTTGAAGCAAGTGCAGCTGCATATTTGGATTGACGACGTTCGAGGAATTGAGCATAACTTTCGTAGACGGTGTCCATTTTGGGACCATAAGTACTTTTCGGAAATGTAGCGACCGTTGTGGGTTTCGCTCATGATTTCGTAATGATGTATTAGGGTTTTCGTCCTTTTTTGAAGAACGACCACTCGCATATTTTGAACGCTTGGAGTGTCGACCTTCGAAGAAATTAGCGTAACTTTTGCAAACGGTGTCCGTTTTGGGACCATAAGTAGTTTTCGGAAATGTAGCGACCGTTGTGGGTTTCGCTCATGATTTCGTAATGATGTATTAGGGTTTTCGTACTTTTTTTGAAGAACGACGACTCATATATTTTTAACGCTTGGATTTTCGAGCTTCGAAGAAATGAACGTAACTTATGCAAACGGTGTCCGTTTCGGAAATGTAGCGACCCGTTTGGATTGAACTCAATACCTCGTCGGGACGTATGATGGATTTTGACCATTTTTTGAAGAACGTGCAGCTGTATATTTGGATTGACGACGTTCGAGGAATTGAGCATAACTTTCGCAGACGGTGTCCGTTTCGGGACCATAAGTAGTTTTCGGAAATGTAGCGACCGTTGTGGGTTTAGCCCATGATTTCGTAATGACGTATTAGGGTTTTCGTCTTTTTTTTGAAGAACGACCACTCGCATTTTTTTAACGCTTGGATTTTCGAGCTTCGAAGAAATGAGCGTAACTTATGCAAACGGTGTCCGTTTTGGGCCCATAAGTACTTTTCGGAAATGTAGCGACCCTTTTGGATTGAACTCACTACCTCGTCGTGACGTACGAGGGATTTTGACCATTTTTTGAAGAACGTGCAGCTGCATATTTGGATTGACGGTGCTCGAGGAATTGAGCATAACTTTCTTAGACGGTGTCCGTTTTGGGACCAGAAGTAGTTTTCGGAAATGTAGCGACTGTTTTGGGTTTAGCTCACGATTTCGTAATGACGTATTAGGATTTTCGCACTTTTTTTGAAGAACGACGACTCGCATATTTTTAACGCTTGGATTTTCGAGCTTCGAAGAAATGAACGTAACTTATGCAAACGGTGTCCGTTTCGGAAATGTAGCGACCGCTGTGGGTTTAGCTCAAGATTTCATAATGATGTATTAGGGTTTTCGTCCTTTTTTTGAAGAACGACCGCTCGCATATTTTTAACGCTTGGATTTTCGAGCTTCGAAGAAATGAACGTAACTTATGCAAACGGTGTCCGTTTCGGAAATGTAGCGACCGCTGTGGGTTTAGCTCAAGATTTCATAATGATGTATTAGGGTTTTCGTCCTTTTTTTGAAGAACGACCGCTCGCATATTTTTAACGCTTGGATTTTCGAGCTTCGAAGAAATGAACGTAACTTATGCAAACGGTGTCCGTTTCGGAAATGTAGCGACCGCTGTGGGTTTAGCTCAAGATTTCATAATGATGTATTAGGGTTTTCGTCCTTTTTTTGAAGAACGACCGCTCGCATATTTTTAACGCTTGGATTTTCGAGCTTCGAAGAAATGAACGTAACTTATGCAAACGGTGTCCGTTTCGGAAATGTAGCGACCGCTGTGGGTTTAGCTCAAGATTTCATAATGATGTATTAGGGTTTTCGTCCTTTTTTTGAAGAACGACCGCTCGCATATTTTTAACGCTTGGATTTTCGAGCTTCGAAGAAATGAACGTAACTTATGCAAACGGTGTCCGTTTCGGAAATGTAGCGACCGCTGTGGGTTTAGCTCAAGATTTCATAATGATGTATTAGGGTTTTCGTCCTTTTTTTGAAGAACGACCGCTCGCATATTTTTAACGCTTGGATTTTCGAGCTTCGAAGAAATGAACGTAACTTATGCAAACGGTGTCCGTTTCGGAAATGTAGCGACCGCTGTGGGTTTAGCTCAAGATTTTCGAGCTTCGAAGAAATGAACGTAACTTATGCAAACGGTGTCCGTTTCGGAAATGTAGCGACCCGTTTGGATTGAACTCACTACCTCGTCGTGACGTATGAGGGATTTTGACCATTTTTTGAAGAACGTGCAGCTGCATATTTGGATTGACGGCGATCGAGGAATTGAGCATAACTTTCGCAGACGGTGTCCGGTTCGGGACCATATGTAGTTTTCAGAAATGTAGCGACCGCTGTGGGTTTAGCTCAAGATTTCATAATGATGTATTAGGGTTTTCGTCCTTTTTTTGAAGAACGACCGCTCGCATATTTTTAACGCTTGGATTTTCGAGCTTCGAAGAAATGAGCGTAACTTATGCAAACAGTGTCCGTTTTGCGTCCATAAGTACTTTTCGGAAATGTAGCGACCCTTTCGGATTGAACTCGCTACCTCGTCGTGACATATGAGGGATTTTGACCATTTTTTGAAGAACGTGCAGCTGCATATTCGGATTGACGGCATTCGAGGAATTGAGCATAACTTTCGCAGACGGTGACCGTTTTGGGACCATAAGTAGTTTTCGGAAATGTAGCGACGGTTGTGGGTTTAGCTCACGATTTCATAATGACGAATTAGGGTTTTCGTCCTTTTTTTGAAGAACGATCGCTCGCATATTTTTAACCCTTGGATTTTCGAGCTTCGAAGAAATGAACGTAACTTATGGAAACGATGTCCGTTTTGGGCCCATAAGTACTTTTCGAAAATGTAGCAACCCTTTCGGATAGAAGTCGCTACCTCGTCGTGACGTATGAGGGATTTTGACCATTTTTTGAAGAACGTGCAGCTGCATATTTGGATTGACGGCATTCGAGGAATTGAGCATAACTTTCGCAGACGGTGACCGTTTTGGGACCATAAGTAGTTTTCGGAAATGTAGCGACTGTTGTGGATTTAGCTCACGATTTCATAATGACGTATTAGGGTTTTTGTCCTTTTTTTGAAGAACGACCGCTCGCATATTTTTAATGCTTGGATTTTCGAGCTTCAAAGAAATGAACGTAACTTATGGAAACGGTGTCCGTTTTGGGACCATAAGTAGTTTTCGGAAATGTAGCGACCGTTGTGGGTTTAGCTCACGATTTCGTAATGACGTATTAGGGTTTTTGTCCTTTTTTTGAAGAACGACAACTCGCATATTTTTAACTCTTGGATTTTCGAGCTTCGAAGAAATGAACGTAACTTATGCAAACGGTGTCCGTTTCGGGCCCATAAGTCCTTTTCGAAAATGTAGCGACCCGTTTGGATTGAACTCAATACCTCGTCGTGACGTATGAGGGATTTTGACCATTTTTTGAAGAACGTACAGCTACATATTTGGATTGACGGCGTTCGAGGAATTGAGCATAACTTTCGCAGACAGTGTCCGTTTTGGGACCATTAGTAGTTTTCGGAAATGTAGCGACCGTTGTGGGTTTAGCTCATGATTTCTTAATGACGTATTAGGCTTTTCGACCTTTTTTGGAAGAACGATCGCTCGTATATTTTTAACGCTTGGATTTTCGAGCTTCGAAGAAATGAGCGTAACTTATGCAAACGGTGTCCGTTTTGGGCCCATAAGTACTTTTCGGAAATGTAGCGACCCTTTTGGATTGAACTCACTACCTCGTCATGACGTATGAGGGGTCCATTTTTTGAAGAAAGTGCAGCTGCATATTTGGATTGACGGCGTTCAAGGAATTGAGCATAACTTTCGCAGACGGTGTCCGTTTTGGGACCATATGTAGTTTTCGAAAATGTTGCGACCGTTGTTCGTTTAGCTCACGATTTTGTAATGACGTATTAGGGGTCCATTTTTTGAAGAATGACCGCTCTCATTTTTTTAACGCTTGGATTTTCGAGCTTTGAAGAAATGAGCGTAACTTATGCAAACGGTGTCCATTTTTGGCCTATAAGTACTTTTCGGAAATGTAGCGACCCTTTTGAATTGAACTCACAACTTCATCATGGCGTATGAGGGATTTTGACCATTTTTTGAAGAACGTGCAGCTACATATTTGGATTGACGGCGTTCGAAGAATTGAGCATAACTTTTGTAGACGGTGTCCGTTTCAGGACCATAAGTATTTTTCAGAAATGTAGCAACCGCTGTGGGTTTAGCTCAAGATTTTGTAATGACGTATTAGGGTTTTGTCCTTTTTTTGAAGAACGACCGCTCGCATATTTTTAACGATTGAATTTTCGAGCTTCGACGAAATGAGCGTAACTTATGCAAACGGTGTCCGTTTTGGGCCCATAAGTACTTTTCGGAAATGTAGCGACCCGTTTGGATTGAACTCATAACTTCGTTGTGACGTATGAGGGATTTTGACCATTTTTTGAAGAAAGTGCACCTGCATATTTGGATTGACGGCATTCGAGGTATTGAGCATAACTTTCGCGGACGGTGTCCATTTTGGGACCATAAGTAGTTTTCGGAAATGTAGCGACCGTTGTGGGTTTAGCTCACGATTTCGTAATAACGTATTAGGGTTTTCGTCCTTTTTTTGAAGAACGACCGCTTGCATATTTTCACGCTTGGATTTTCGAGCTTCGAAGAAATGAGCGTAACTTATGGAAACGGTGTCCGGTTTGGGCCCATAAGTACTTTTCAGAAATGTAACGACCCTTTTGGATTGAACTCACTACCTCGTCGTGACGTATGAGGGATTTTGACCATTTTTTGAAGAACGTGCAGCTGCATTTTGGATTGACGGTGTACGAGGAATTGAGCATAACTTTCGCAGACGGTGTCCGTTTTGGGACCATAAGTAGTTTTCGGAAATGTGGCGACCGTTGTGGGTTTAGCTCATGATTTCGTAATGACGTATTAGGGTTTTCGTTCTTTTTTTGAAGAACGACCGCTCGCATATTTTTGATGCTTGGATTTTCGTGCTTCGAAGAAATGAGCGTAACTTATGGAAACGGTGTCCGTTTTGGGCCCATAAGTACTTTTCGGAAATGTAGCGACCCTTTTGGATTGAACTCACCACTTCGTCATGACGTATGAGGGATTTTGACCAATTTTTGAAGGACGTGCAGCTGCATATTTGGATTGACGGCGTTCAAAAAATTGAGCATAACTTTTGTAGACGGTGTCCGTTTCAGGACCATAAGTAGTTTTCAGAAATGTAGCGACCGCTGTGGGTTTAGCTCAAGATTTCGTAATGACGTATTAGGGTTTTCGTCCTTTTTTTGAAGAACGACCGCTCGCATATTTTTAACGCTTGAATTTTCGAGCTTCGAAGAAATGATCGTAACTTATGCAAACGGTGTCCGTTTTGGGCCCATAAGTACTTTTCGGAAATGTAACGACCCGTTTGGATTGAACACACAACTTCGTTGTGACGTATGAGGGATTTTGACCATTTTTTGAAGAACGTGCAATTGCATATTTGCATTGACGGCTTTCGAGGAATTGAGTATAACTTTCGTAGAGGTGTCCGTTTCGGGACCATAAGTAGTTTTCGGAAATGTAGCGGGCGCTGTGGGTTTAGCTCACAATTTCGTAATGACGTATTAGGGTTTTCGTCCTTTTTTTGAAGAACGACCACTCGCATTTTTTTAACGCTTGGATTTTCGAGCTTCGAAGAAATGAGCGTAACTTATGCAAACGGTGTCCGTTTTGGGCCCATAAGTACTTTTCGGAAATGTAGCGACCCTTTTGGATTGAACTCACTACCTCTCGTGACGTATGAGGGATTTTGACCATTTTTTGAAGAACGTGCAGCTGCATATTTGGATTGACGGTGCTCGAGGAATTGAGCATAACTTTCTCAGACGGTGTCCGTTTTGGGACCAGAAGTAGTTTTCGGAAATGTAGCGACCGTTGTGGGTTTAGCTCACGATTTCGTAATGACGTATTAGGATTTTCGTACTTTTTTTGAAGAACGACGACTCGCATATTTTTAACGCTTGGATTTTCGAGCTTCGAAGAAATGAGCGTAACTTATGCAAACGGTGTCCGTTTCGGGCCCATAAGTCCTTTTCGGAAATGTAGCGGCCCGTTTGGATTGAACTCAATACCTCGTCGTGACGTACGAGGGATTTTGACCATTTTTTGAAGAACGTGCAGCTGCATATTTGGATTGACGGTGATCGAGGAATTGAGCATAACTTTCGCAGACGGTGTCCGTTTTGGGACCATTAGTAGTTTTCGGAAATGTAGCGACCGTTGTGGGTTTAGCTCACGATTTCGTAATGACGTATTAGGGTTTTCGACCTTTTTTTGAAGAACGATCGCTCGCATATTTTTAACGCTTGGATTTTCGAGCTTCGAAGAAATGAGCGTAATTTATGCAAACGGTGTCCGTTTCGGGCCCATAAGTCCTTTTCGAAAATGTAGCGACCCATTTGGATTGAACTCAATACCTCGTCGTGATGTACGAGGGATTTTGACTATTTTTTGAAGAACATGCAGCATCATATTTGGATTGACGGCGATCGAGGAATTGAGCATAACTTTCGCAGACGGTGTCCGTTTTGGGACCATAAGTAGTTTTCGGAAATGTAGCGACCGCTGTGGTTTTAGCTCACGATTTCATAATGACGTATTAGGGTTTTCGTCTTTTTTTTGAAGAACGACCACTCGCATTTTTTTAACGCTTGGATTTTCGAGCTTCGAAGAAATGAGCGTACCTTATGCAAACGGTGTCCGTTTTGCGCCCATAAGTACTTTTCGGAAATGTAGCGACCCTTTTGGATTGAACTCACTACCTCGTCGTTACGTATGAGGGATTTTGACCATTTTTTGAAGAATGTGCAGCTGCATATTTGGATTGACGACGCCGGAGGTATTGAGCATAACTTTCGTAGACGGTGTCCGTTTTGGGACCATAAGTAGTTTTCGGAAATGTAGCGACCGTTGTGGGTTTCGCTCATGATTTCATAATGATGTATTAGGGTTTTCGTACTTTTTTTGAAGAACGACGACTCATATATTTTTAACGCTTGGATTTTCGAGCTTCGAAGAAATGAACGTAACTTATGCAAACGGTGTCCGTTTCGGAAATGTAGCGACCCGTTTGGTTGAACTCAATACCTCGTCGTGACGTATGATGGATTTTGACCATTTTTTGAAGAACGTGCAGCTGCATATTTGGATTGACGACGTTCGAGGAATTGAGCATAACTTTCGCAGACGGTGTCCGTTTCGGGACCATAAGTAGTTTTCGGAAATGTAGCGACCGTTGTGGGTTTAGCCCATGATTTCGTAATGAAGTATTAGGGTTTTCGTCTTTTTTTTGAAGAACGAGCACTCGCATTTTTTTAACGCTTGGATTTTCGAGCTTCGAAGAAATGAGCGTAACTTATGCAAACGGTGTCCGTTTTGGGCCCATAAGTACTTTTCGGAAATGTTGCGACCCTTTTGGATTGAACTCACCACTTCATCGTGACGTATGAGGGATTTTGACCATTTTTTGAAGAACGTGCAGCTGCATATTTGGATTGACGGCGTTCGAAGAATTGAGCATAACTTTTGTAGACGGTGTCCGTTTCAAGACCATATGTAGTTTTCAGAAATGTAGCCACCGCTGTGGGTTTAGCTCAAGATTTCATAATGACGTATTAGGGTTTTCGTCCTTTTTTTGAAGAACGACCGCTCGCATATTTTTAACGCTTGGATTTTCGAGCTTCGAAGAAATGAGCGTAACTTATGCAAACGGTGTCCGTTTTGCGTCCATAAGTACTTTTCGAAAATTTAGCGACCCTTTCGGATTGAACTCGCTACCTCGTCGTGACGTATGAGGGATTTTGACCATTTTTTGTAGAACGTGCTACTGCATATTTGGATTGACGGCATTCGAGGAATTGAGCATAACTTTCGCAGACGGTGACCGTTTTGGGACCATAAGTAGTTTTCGGAAATGTAGCGACCGTTGTGGGTTTAGCTCACGATTTCATAATGACGTATTAGGGTTTTCGTCCTTTTTTTGAAGAACGACCGCTCGCATATTTTTAACGCTTGGATTTTCGAGCTTCGAAGAAATGAACGTAACTTATGGAAACGATGTCCGTTTTGGGCCCATAAGTACTTTTCGAAAATGTAGCAACCCTTTCGGATAGAACTCGCTACCTCGTCGTGACGTACGAGGGATTTTGACCATTTTTTGAAGAACGTGCAGCTGCATATTTGGATTGACGGCATTCGAGGAATTGAGCATAACTTTCACAGACGGTGACCGTTTTGGGACCATAAGTAGTTTTCGGAAATGTAGCGACCGTTGTGGGTTTAGCTCACGATTTCGTAATGACGTATTAGGGTTTTTGTCCTTTTTTTGAAGAACGACTGCTCGCATATTTTTAATGCTTGGATTTTCGAGCTTCAAAGAAATGAACGTAACTTATGGAAACGGTGTCCGTTTTGGGACCATAAGTTGTTTTCGGAAATGTAGCGACCGTTGTGGGTTTAGCTCACGATTTCGTAATGACGTATTAGGGTTTTCGATCTTTTTTTGAAGAACGATCGCTCGCATATTTTTAACGCTTGGATTTTCGAGCTTCGAAGAAATGAGCGTAACTTATGCAAACGGTGTCCGTTTCGGGCCCATAAGTCCTTTTCGAAAATGTAGCGACCCGTTTGGATTGAACTCAATACCTCGTCGTGACGTATGAGGGATTTTGACCATTTTTTGAAGAACGTACAGCTACATATTTGGATTGACGGCGTTCGAGGAATTGAGCATAACTTTCGCATACAGTGTCCGTTTTGGGACCATTAGTAGTTTTCGGAAATGTAGCGACCGTTGTGGGTTTAGCTCATGATTTCTTAATGACGTATTAGGGTTTTCGACCTTTTTTGGAAGAACGATCGCTCGCATATTTTTAACGATTGGATTTTCGAGCTTCGAAGAAATGAGCGTAACTTATGCAAACGGTGTCCGTTTTGGGCCCATAAGTACTTTTCGGAAATGTAGCGACCCTTTTGGATTGAACTCACTACCTCGTCATGACGTATGAGGGATTTTGACAATTTTTTGAAGAAAGTGCAGCTGCATATTTAGATTGACGGCGTTCGAGAAATTGAGCATAACTTTCGCAGACGGTGTCCGTTTTGGGACCATATGTAGTTTTCGAAAATGTTGCGACCGTTGTTCGTTTAGCTCACGATTTCGTAATGACGTATTAGGGGTCCATTTTTTGAAGAATGACCGCTCTCATTTTTTTAACGCTTGGATTTTCGAGCTTCGAAGAAATGAGCGTAACTTATGCAAACGGTGTCCATTTTTGGCCTATAAGTACTTTTCGGAAATGTAGCGACCCTTTTGGATTGAACTCACAACTTCATCATGGCGTATGAGGGATTTTGACCATTTTTTGAAGAACGTGCAGCTACATATTTGGATTGACAGTGTTCGAAGAATTGAGCATAACTTTTGTAGACGGTGTCCGTTTCAGGACCATAAGTATTTTTCAGAAATGTAGCGACCGCTGTGGGTTTAGCTCAAGATTTCGTAATGACGTATTAGGGTTTTGTCCTTTTTTTGAAGAACGACCGCTCGCATATTTTTAACGATTGAATTTTCGATCTTCGACGAAATGAGCGTAACTTATGCAAACGGTGTCCGTTTTGGGCCCATAAGTACTTTTCGGAAATGTAGCGACCCGTTTGGATTGAACTCATAACTTCGTTGACGTATGAGGGATTTTAACCATTTTTTGAAGAAAGTGCACCTGCATATTTGGATTGACGGCGTTCGAGGTATTGAGCATAACTTTCGCGGACGGTGTCCATTTTGGGACCATAAGTACTTTTTGGAAATGTAGCGACCGTTCTGGGTTTAGCTCACGATTTCGCAATCACCTATTAGGGTTTTCGTCCTTTTTTTGAAGAACGACCGCTTGCATATTTTCACGCTTGGATTTTCGAGCTTCGAAGAAATGAGCGTAACTTATGCAAACGGTGTCCGTTTTGGGCCCATAAGTACTTTTCAGAAATGTAGCGACCCTTTTGGATTGAACTCACTACCTCGTCGTGACGTATGAGGGATTTTGACCATTTTTTGAAGAACGTGCAGCTGCATTTTGGATTGACGGTGTACGAGGAATTGAGCATAACTTTCGCAGACGGTGTCCGTTTTGGGACCATAAGTAGTTTTCGAAAATGTGGCGACCGTTGTGGGTTTAGCTCATGATTTCGTAATGACGTATTAGGGTTTTCGTTCTTTTTTTGAAGAACGACCGCTCGCATTTTTTTAATGCTTGGATTTTCGTGCTTCGAAGAAATGAGCGTAACTTATGGAAACGGTGTCCCTTTTGGGCCCATAAGTACTTTTCGGAAATGTAGCGACCTTTTTGGATTGAACTCACCACTTCGTCATGACGTATGAGGGATTTTGACCAATTTTTGAAGGACGTGCAGCTGCATATTTGGAATGACGGCGTTCTTAAAATTGAGCATAACTTTTGTAGACGGTGTCCGTTTCAGGACCATAAGTAGTTTTCAGAAATGTAGCGACCGCTGTGGGTTTAGCTCAAGATTTCGTAATGACGTATTAGGGTTTTCGTCCTTTTTTTGAAGAACGACCGCTCGCATATTTTTAACGCTTGAATTTTCGAGCTTCGAAGAAATGATCGTAACTTATGCAAACGGTGTCCGTTTTGGGCCCATAAGTACTTTTCGGAAATGTAACGACCCGTTTGGATTGAACACACAACTTCGTTGTGACGTATGAGGGATTTTGACCATTTTTTGAAGAAAGTGCACCTGCATATTTGGATTGACGGCGTTCGAGGTATTGAGCATAACTTTCGCAGACGGTGTCCATTTTGGGACCATAAGTAGTTTTCGGAAATGTAGCGACCGTTGCGGGTTTGGCTCACGATTTCGTAATGACTTATTAGGGTTTTCGTCCTTTTTTTGAAGAACGACCGCTTGCATATTTTCACGCTTGGATTGTCGAGCTTCGAAGAAATGAGCGTAACTTATGGAAATTGTGTCCGTTTTGGGCCCATAAGTACTTTTCAGAAATGTAGCGACCCTTTTGGATTGAACTCACTACCTCGTCGTGATGTATGAGGAATTTTTACCATTTTTTGAAGAACGTGCAGCTGCATTTTGGATTGACGGTGTTCGAGGAATTGAGCATAACTTTCGCAGACGGTGTCCGTTTTAGGACCATAAGTAGTTTTCGGAAATGTAGCGACCGTTGTCGGTTTAGCTCTTGATTTCGTAATGACGTATTAGGGTTTTCGTCCTTTTTTTGAAGAACGACCGCTCGGATATTTTTAACTCTTAGATTTTTGAGCTTCGAAGAAATGAGCGTAACTTATGCAAATGGTGTCCGTTTCGGGCCCATAAGTCCTTTTCGGAAATGTAGCGACCCGTTTGGATTGGACTCAATACCTCACCGTGACGTATGAGGGATTTTGACCATTTTTTGAAGAACGTGCAGCTGCATATTTGGATTGACGGCGTTCGAGGAATTGAGCATAACTTTCGCAGACGGTGTCCGTTTTGGGACCATTAGTAGTTTTCGGAAATGTAGCGACCGTTGTGGGTTTAGCTCACGATTTCATAATGACGTATTAGGGTTTTTGACCTTTTTTTGAAGAACGACCGCTCGGATATTTTAAACGCTTGGATTTTCGAGCTTCGAAGAAATGAGCGTAGCTTACGTAAACGGCGTCCGTTTTGGGCCCATAAGTACTTTTCGAAAATGTAGCGACCATTTTGGATTGAACTCACTGCTTCGTCGTGACGTAAGAGGGATTTTGACCATTTTTTGAAGACAGTGCAGCTGCATATTTGGATTGACGGCGTTCGAGGAATTGAGCATAACTTTCGCAGACGGTGTCAGTTTTGGGACCATATGTAGTTTTCGAAAATGTAGCGACCGTTGCGCGTTTAGCTAACGATTTCGTAATGACGTATTAGGGGTCCTTTTTTTGAAGAATGATCGCTCTCATATTTTTAACGCTTGGATTTTCGAGCTTCGAAGAAATGAGCGTAACTTATGCAAACGGTGTCCGTTTTTGGCCCATAACTACTTTTCGGAAATGTAGCGACCCTTTGTGATTGAACTCCCAACTTCATCATGACGTATGAGGGATTTTGACCATTTTTTGAAGAACGTGTAGCTGCATATTTGGATTGACGGCATTTGAAGAATTGAGCATAACTTTCGTAGACGGTGTCCGTTTCGGGACCATAAGTTGTTTTCAGAAATGTAGCGACCGCTGTGCGTGTAGCTCAAGATTTTGTAATCACGTATTAGGGATTTCGACCTTTTTTTGAAGAACGACCGCTCGCATATTTTTAACGCTTCGATTTTCGAGCTTCGAAGAAATGAGCGTAACTTATGCAAACGGTGTCCCTTTTTGGCCCATAAGTACTTTTCGAAAATGTAGCGACCCGTTTGGATTGAACTCACAACTTTGTTGTGACGTACGAGGGATTTTACCATTTTTTGAAGAAAGTGCACCTGCATATTTGGATTGACGGCGTTCGAGGTATTGAGCATAACTTTCGCAGACGGTTTCTGTTTTGGGACCATAAGTAGTTTTCGGAAATGTAGCGACCGTTGTGGGTTTAGCTCACGATTTCATAATGACGTATTAGGGTTTTTGACCTTTTTTTGAAGAACGACCGCTCGGATATTTTAAACGCTTGGATTTTCGAGCTTCGAAGAAATGAGCGTAACTTACGTAAACTGTGTCCGTTTTGGGCCTATAAGTACTTTTCGAAAATGTAGCGACCATTTTGGATTGAACTCACTGCTTCGTCGTGACGTAAGAGGGATTTTGACCATTTTTTGAAGACAGTGCAGCTGCATATATTTGGATTGACGGCGTTCGAGGAATTGAGCATAACTTTCGCAGACGGTGTCCATTTTGGGACCATATGTAGTTTTCGAAAATGTAGCGACCGTTGAGCGTTTAGCTAACGATTTCGTAATGACGTATTAGGGGTCGTTTTTTTGAAGAATGACCGCTCTCATATTTTTAACGCTTGGATTTTCGAGCTTCGAAGAAATGAGCGTAACTTATGCAAACGGTGTCCGTTTTTGGCCCATAACTACTTTTCGGAAATTTAGCGACCCATTGTGATTGAACTCCCAACTTCATCATGACGTATGAGGGATTTTGACCATTTTTTGAAGAACGTGTAGCTGCATATTTGGATTGACGACATTTGAAGAATTGAGCATAACTTTCGTAGACGGTGTCCGTTTCGGGACCATAAGTTGTTTTCAGAAATGTAGCGACCGCTGTGCGTTTAGCTCAAGATTTTGTAATGACGTATTAGGGATTTCGACCTTTTTTTGAAGAACGATCGCTCGCATATTTTTAACGCTTCGATTTTCGAGCTTCGAAGAAATGAGCGTAACTTATGCAAACGGTGTCCCTTTTTGGCCCATAAGTACTTTTCGAAAATGTAGCGACCCATTTGGATTGAACTCACAACTTCGTTGTGACGTACGAGGGATTTTACCATTTTTTGAAGAAAGTGCACCTGCATATTTGGATTGACGGCGTTCGAGGTATTGAGCATAACTTTCGCAGACGGTTTCTGTTTTGGGACCATAAGTAGTTTTCGGAAATGTAGCGACCGTTGTGCGTTTAGCTCACGATTTCGTAATGACGTATTAGGGTTTTCGTTCTTTTTTTGAAGAACGACCGCCCGGATATTTTTAACGCTTGGATTTTCGAGCTTCGAAGAAATGAACGTAACTTATGGAAACGGTGTCCGTTTTAGGCCCATAAGTACTTTTCGGAAATGTAGCGACCGTTTTGGATTGAACGCACTACCTCGTCGTGACGTATGAGGGATTTCGACCATTTTTTGAAGAATGCGCAGCTGCATATTTGGATTGACGGCGTTCGAGGAATTGAGCATAACTTTCGCAGAAGGTGACCGTTTTGGGACCATAAGTAGTTTTCGGAAATGTAGCGACCGTTGTGGGTTTAGCTCACGATTTCATAATGACGTATTAGGGTTTTTGTCCTTTTTTTGAAGAACGACCCCTCACATATTTTTAACGCTTGGATTTTCGAGCTTCGAAGAAATGAGCGTAACTTATGTAAACGGTGTCCGTATTGGGTCCAGAAGTACTTTTCGAAAATATAACGACCCTTTTGGATTGAACTCACTACTTCGTCGTGAAGTACGAGGGATTTTGACCATTTTTTGAAGAATGTGCAGCTGCATATTTGTATTGACGGCGTTCGAGGAATTGATCATAACTTTCGTAGACGGTGTCCGTTTTGGGACCATAAGTAGTTTTCGAAAATGTAGCGACCGCCGTGGGTTTAGCTCAAGATTTCGTAATGATGTATTAGGGTTTTCGTCCTTTTTTTGAAGAACGACCGCTCACTTATTTTTAACGCTTGGATTTTCGAGCTTCGAAGAAACGAGCGTAACTTATGCAAACGGTGTCCGTTTTGGACCCATAAGTACTTTTCGAAAATGTAGTGACCCGTTTGGATTGAACTCACAACTTCATCGTGACGTATGAGGGATTTTGACCATTTTTTGAAGAAAGTGCACCTGCATATTTGGATTGACGGCGTTCGAGGTATTGAGCATAACTTTCGCGGACGGTGTCCGTTTTGGGCCCATAAGTACTGTTCGGAAATGTAACGACCCGTTTGGATTGAACTCACAACTTCGTCGTGACGTATGAGGGATTTTGACCATTTTTTGAAAAAAGTGCACCTGCATATTTGGATTGACGGCGTTCGAGGTATTGAGCATAACTTTCGCGGACGGTGTCCGTTTTGGGCCCATAAGTACTGTTCGGAAATGTAACGACCCGTTTGGATTGAACTCACAACTTCGTCGTGACGTATGAGGGATTTTGACCATTTTTTGAAAAAAGTGCACCTGCATATTTGGATTGACGGCGTTCGAGGTATTGAGCATAACTTTCGCGGACGGTGTCCGTTTTGGGCCCATAAGTACTGTTCGGAAATGTAACGACCCGTTTGGATTGAACTCACAACTTCGTCGTGACGTATGAGGGATTTTGACCATTTTTTGAAAAAAGTGCACCTGCATATTTGGATTGACGGCGTTCGAGGTATTGAGCATAACTTTCGCGGACGGTGTCCGTTTTGGGCCCATAAGTACTGTTCGGAAATGTAACGACCCGTTTGGATTGAACTCACAACTTCGTCGTGACGTATGAGGGATTTTGACCATTTTTTGAAAAAAGTGCACCTGCATATTTGGATTGACGGCGTTCGAGGTATTGAGCATAACTTTCGCGGACGGTGTCCGTTTTGGGCCCATAAGTACTGTTCGGAAATGTAACGACCCGTTTGGATTGAACTCACAACTTCGTCGTGACGTATGAGGGATTTTGACCATTTTTTGAAGAAAGTGCACCTGCATATTTGGATTGACGGCGTTCGAGGTATTGAGCATAACTTTCGCAGACGGTGTCTATTTTGGGACCATAAGTAGTTTTCGGAAATGTAGCGACCGTTGTGGGTTTGGCTCACGATTTCGTAATGACGTATTAGGGTTTTCGTCCTTTTTTTGAAGAACGACCGCTTGCATATTTTCACGCTTGGATTGTCGAGCTTCGAAGAAATGAGCATAACTTATGGAAACGGTGTCCGTTTTGGGCCCATAAGTACTTTTCAGAAATGTAGCGACCCTTTTGGATTGAACTCACTACCTCGTCGTGATGTGTGAGGGATTTTTACCATTTTTTGAAGAACGTGCAGCTGCATTTTGGATTGACGGTGTTCGAGGAATTGAGCATAACTTTCGCAGACGGTGTCCGTTTTAGGACCATAAGTAGTTTTCGGAAATGTAGCGACCGTTGTCGGTTTAGCTCTTGATTTCGTAATGACGTATTAGGGTTTTCGTCCTTTTTTTGAAGAACGACCGCTCGGATATTTTTAACTCTTAGATTTTTGAGCTTCGAAGAAATGAGCGTAACTAATGCAAACGGTGTCCGTTTCGGGCCCATAAGTCCTTTTCGGAAATGTAGCGACCCGTTTGGATTGGACTCAATAACTCACCGTGACGTATGAGGGATTTTGACCATTTTTTGAAGAACGTGCAGCTGCATATTTGGATTGACGGCGTTCGAGGAATTGAGCATAACTTTCGCAGACGGTGTCCGTTTTGGGACCATTAGTAGTTTTCGGAAATGTAGCGACCGTTGTGGGTTTAGCTCACGATTTCATAATGACGTATTAGGGTTTTTGACCTTTTTTTGAAGAACGACCGCTCGGATATTTTAAACGCTTGGATTTTCGAGCTTCGAAGAAATGAGCGTAACTTACGTAAACGGTGTCCATTTTGGGCCCATAAGTGCTTTTCGAAAATGTAGCGACCATTTTGGATTGAACTCACTGCTTCGTCGTGACGTAAGAGGGATTTTGACCATTTTTTGACGACAGTGCAGCTGCATATTTGGATTGACGGCGTTCGAGGAATTGAGCATAACTTTCGCAGACGGTGTCCGTTTTGGGACCATATGTAGTTTTCGAAAATGTAGCGACCATTGCGCGTTTAGCTAACGATTTCGTAATGATGTATTAGGGGTCCTTTTTTTGAAGAATGACCGCTCTCATATTTTTAACGCTTGGATTTTCGAGCTTCGAAGAAATGAGCGTAACTTATGCAAACGGTGTCCGTTTTTGGCCCATAACTACTTTTCGGAAATGTAGCGACCCTTTGTGATTGAACTCCCAACTTCATCATGACGTATGAGGGATTTTGACCATTTTTTGAAGAATGTGTAGCTGCATATTTGGATTGACGGCATTTGAAGAATTGAGCATAACTTTCGTAGACGGTGTCCGTTTCGGGACCATAAGTTGTTTTCAGAAATGTAGCGACCGCTGTGCGTTTAGCTCAAGATTTTGTAATGACGTATTAGGGATTTCGACCTTTTTTTGAAGAACGACCGCTCGCATATTTTTAACGCTTCGATTTTCGAGCTTCGAAGAAATGAGCGTAACTTATGCAAACGGTGTCCCTTTTTGGCCCATAAGTACTTTTCGAAAATGTAGCGACCCGTTTGGATTGAACTCACAACTTCGTTGTGACATACGAGGGATTTTACTATTTTTTGAAGAAAGTGCACCTGCATATTTGGATTGACGGCGTTCGAGGTATTGAGCATAACTTTCGCAGACGGTTTCTGTTTTGGGACCATAAGTAGTTTTCAGAAATGTAGCGACCGTTGTGGGTTTAGCTCACGATTTCATAATGACGTATTAGGGTTTTTGACCTTTTTTTGAAGAACGATCGCTCGGATATTTTTAACGCTTGGATTTTCGAGCTTCGAAGAAATGAGCGTAACTTACGTAAACGGTGTCCGTTTTGGGCCCATAAGTACTTTTCGAAAATGTAGCGACCATTTTGGATTGAACTCACTGCTTCGTCATGACGTAAGAGGGATTTTGACCATTTTTTGAAGACAGTGCAGCTGCATATTTGGATTGACGGCGTTCGAGGAATTGAGCATAACTTTCGCAGACGGTGTCCGTTTTGGGACCATATGTAGTTTTCGAAAATGTAGCGACCGTTGAGCGTTTAGCTAACGATTTCGTAATGACGTATTAGGGGTCCTTTTTTTGAAGAATGACCGCTCTCATATTTTTAACGCTTGGATTTTCGAGCTTCGAAGAAATGAGCGTAACTAATGCAAACGGTGTCCGTTTTGGGCCCATAAGTACTTTTCGGAAATGTAGCGACCCGTTTGGATTGAACTCACAACTTCGTCGTGACGGATGAGGGATTTTGACCATTTTTTGAAGAACGTGTAGCTGCATATTTGGATTGACGGCATTTGAAGAATTGAGCATAACTTTCGTAGACGGTGTCCGTTTCGGGACCATAAGTTGTTTTCAGAAATGTAGCGACCGCTGTGCGTTTAGCTCAAGATTTTGTAATGACGTATTAGGGATTTCGACCTTTTTTTGAAGAATGACCGCTCGCATATTTTTAACGCTTCGATTTTCGAGCTTCGAAGAAATGAGCGTAACTTATGCAAACGGTGTCCCTTTTTGGCCCATAAATACTTTTCGAAAATGTAGCGACCCGTTTGGATTGAACTCACAACTTTGTTGTGACGTACGAGGGATTTTACCATTTTTTGAAGAAAGTGCACCTGCATATTTGGATTGACGGAGTTCGAGGTATTGAGCATAACTTTCGCAGACGGTTTCTGTTTTGGGACCATAAGTAGTTTTCGGAAATGTAGCGACCGTTGTGCGTTTAGCTCACGATTTCGTAATGACGTATTAGGGTTTTCGTTCTTTTTTTGAAGAACGACCGCTCGGATCTTTTTAACGCTTGGATTTTCGAGCTTCGAAGAAATGAGCGTAACTTATGGAAACGGTGTCCGTTTTAGGCCCATAAGTACTTTTCGGAAATGTAGCGACCATTTTGGATTGAACGCACTACCTCGTCGTGACGTATGAGGGATTTCGACCATTTTTTGAAGAACGTCCAGCTGCATATTTGGATTGACGGCGTTCGAGGAATTGAGCATAACTTTCGCAGACGGTGAACGTTTTGGGACCATAAGTAGTTTTCGAAAATGTAGCGACGGTTGTAGGTTTAGCTCACGATTTCAAAATGACGTATTAGGGTTTTCGTCCTTTTTTTGAAGAACGACCGCTCGCATATTTTTAACGCTCGGATTTTCTAGCTTCGAAGAAATGAGAGTAACATATGCAAACGGTGCCCGTTTCGGGCCCATAAGTCCTTTTCGGAAATGTAGCGACCCGTTTGGATTGAACTCAATACCTCGCCGTGACGTATGAGGGATTTTGACCATTTTTTGAAGAACGTGCAGCTGCATATTTGCATTGACGGCGTTCGAGGAATTGAGCATAACTTTCGCAGACGGTGTCCGTTTTGGGACCATTAGTGGTTTTCGGAAATGTAGCGACCGTTGTGGGTTTAGCTCACGATTTCATAATGATGTTTTAGGGTTTTCGACCTTTTTTTTAAGGACGACCGTTCGGATATTTTTAACGCTTGGATTTTCGAGCTTCAAAGAAATGAGCGTAACTTATGCAAACGGTGTCCGTTTTGGGCCCATAAGTACTTTTCAAAAATGTAGCGACCATTTTGGATTGAACTCACTACTTCGTCGTGACGTAAGAGGGGTTTTGACCATTTTTTGAAGAAAGAGCACCTGCATATTTGGATTGACGGCGTTCGAGGTATTGAGCATAACTTTCACAGGCGGTTTCTGTTTTGGGACCATAAGTAGTTTTCGGAAATGTAGCGACCGTTGTGCGTTCAGCTCATGATTTCATAGTGACGTATTAGGGTTTTCGTCCTTTTTTTGAAGAATGACCGCTCTCATATTTTTAACGCTTGGATTTTCGAGCTTCGAAGAAATGAGCGTAACTTATGCAAACGGTGTCCGTTTTTGGCCTATAAGTACTTTTCGGAAATGTAGCGTCCCTTTTGGATTGAACTCACAACTTCATCATGACGTATGAGGGATTTTGACCATTTTTTGAAGAACATGCAGCTGCATATTTGGATTGACGGCGTTCAAAGTATTGAGCATAACTTTCGTAGACGGTGTCCGTTTCGGGACCATAAGTAGTTTTCAGAAATGTAGCGACCGCTGTGGGTTTAGCTCAAGATTTTGTAATGACGTATTAGGGATTTTGACCTTTTTTTGAAGAACGACCGCTCGCATAATTTTTAACGCTTGGATTTTCGAGCTTCGAAGAAATGAGCGTAACTTATGCAAAGGGTGTCCGTTTTGGGCCCATAAGTACTTTTCGAAAATGTAGCGACCCGTTGTGATTGAACTCACAACTTCGTTGTGACGTATGAGGGATTTTACCATTTTTTGAAGAAAGTGCACCTGCATATTTGGATTGACGGCGTTTGAGGTATTGAGCATAACTTTCGCAGAAGGTTTCTGTTTTGGGACCATAAGTAGTTTTCGGAAAAGTAGCGACCGTTGTGCGTTTTGCTCACGATTTCGTAATGACGTGTTACGGTTTTCGTCCTTTTTTTGAAGAACGACCGCTCGCATATTTTTAACGCTTGGATTTTCGAGCTTCGAAGAAATGAGCGTAAATTATGCAAACGGTGTCCGTTTTGGGCCCATAAGTACTCTTCGGAAATGTAGCGACCCTTTTGGATTGAACCCCCTACCTCGTCGTGACGTATGAGGGATTTCGACCATTTTTTGAAGAATGTGCAGCTGCATATTTGGATTGACGGCATTCGAGGAATTGAGCATAACTTTCGCAGACGGTGACCGTTTTCGGACCATAAGTAGTTTTCGGAAATGTAGCGACCGTTGTGGGTTTAGCTCACGATTTCGTAATGACGTATTAGGGTTTTCGTCATTTTTTTGAAGAACGACCGCTCGCATATTTTTCACGCTTGGATTTTCGAGCTTCGAAGAAATGAGCGTAACTTATGCAAACGGTGTCCGTTTTGGGCCCATAAGTACTTTTTGAAAATGTAGCGACCCTTTTGGATTGAACTCACCAATTCGTCGTGACGTTTGATGGATTTTGACCAGTTTTTGAAGAACGTGCAGCTGCATATTTGGAATGACGGCGTTCGAAAAATTGAGCATAACTTTCGTAGACGGTGTCCGTTTCGGGACCATAAGTAGTTTTCGAAAATGTAGCGACCGTTGTGGGTTTAGCTCACGATTTCGAAATGACGTATTAGGTTTTTCGACCTTTTTTTGAAGAATGACCGCTCGCATATTTTTAACGCTCGGATTTTCAAGCTTCGAAGAAATGAGCGTAACTTATGCAAACGGTGTCCGTTTTGGGCCCATAAGTACTTTTCGGAAATGTAGCGACCCTTTTGAATTGAACTCACTACCTCCTCGTGACGTATGAAGGATTTTGACTATTTTTTGAAGAACATGCAGCTGCATATTTGGATTGACGACGTTCGAGGAATTGAGCATAACTTTCGCAGACGGTGTCCGTTTTGGGACCATAAGTAGTTTTCGGAAATGTAGCGACCATTGTGCGTTTAGCTCACGATTTCGTAATGACGTATAAGGGTTTTCATCCTTTTTTTGAAGAACGACCGCTCGCATATTTTTAACGCTTGTATTTTCGAGCTTCGAAGAAATGAGCGTAACTTATGCAAACGGTGTCCGTTTTGGGCCCATAAGTACTCTTCAGAAAAGTAGCGACCCTTTTGGATTTAACTCACTACTTCGTCGTGACGTATGAGGGATTTTGACCATTTTTTGAAGAACGTGCAGCTGCATATTTGCATTGACGACGTTCGAGGAATTGAGCATAACTTTCATAGATGGTGTCCGTTTCGGGACCATAAGTCATTTTCGGAAATGTAGCGACCGTTGTGGGTTTAGCTAACGATTTCATAATGATGTGTTAGGGTTTTTGTCCTTTTTTTGAAGAACGACCCCTCGCATATTTGTAACGCTTGGATTTTCGAGCTTCGAAGAAATGAGCGTAACTTATGTAAACGATGTCCTTTTTGGGCCCATAAGTACTTTTCGAAAATATAGCGACCCTTTTGGATTGAACTCACTACTTCGTCGTGAAGTACGAGGGATTTTGACCATTTTTTGAAGAAAGTGCACCTGCATATTTGTATTGACGGCGTTCGAGGAATTGAGAATAACTTTCGCAGACGGTGTCCGTTTTGGGACCATATGTAGTTTTCGAAAATGTAGCGACCGTTGTGCGTTTAGCTCACGATTTCGTAATGACGTATTAGGGTTTTCGACCTCTTTTTGAAGAACGATCGCTCGGATATTTTTAACGCTTGGATTTTCGAGCTTCAAAGAAATGAGCGTAACTTATGCAAACGGTGTCCGTTTTAGGCCCATAAGTACTTTTCGAAAATCTAGCGACCATTTTTGATTGAACTCACTACTTCGTCGTGACGTAAGAGGGATTTTGACCATTTTTTGAAGAAAGTGCAGCTGCATATTTGGATTGACGGCATTCGAGGAATTGAGAACAACTTTCGCAGACGGTGTCCTTTTTGGGACCATAAGTAGTTTTCGGAAATGTAGCAATCGTTGTGCGTTTAGCTCACGATTTCGTAATGACGTATTAGGGGTCCTTTTTTTGAAGAATGACCGCTCTCATATTTTTAACGCTTGGATTTTTGAGCTTCGAAGAAATGAGCGTAACTTATGCAAACGGTGTCCGTTTTGGGCCCATAAGTACGTTTCGGAAATGTAGCGACCCTTTTGGATTGAACTCACTACCTCGTCGTGACGTATGAGGGATTTCGACCATTTTTTGAAGAATGTGCAGCTACATATTTGGATTGACGGCGTTCGAGGAATTGAGCATAACTTTCGCAGACGGTGTCCGTTTTGGGACCATAAGTAGTTTTCGGAAATGTAGCGACCGTTGTGGGTTTAGCTCACGATTTCGTAATGACGTATTAGGGTTTTCGTCCTTTTTTTGAAGAACGACCGCTCGGATATTTTTAACGCTCGGATTTTCGAGCTTCGAAGAAATGAGCGTAACTTATGCAAACGGTGTCCGTTTTGGGCCCATAAGTACTTTTCGGAAATGTAGCGACCCTTTTGGATTGAACTCACTACCTCGTCGTGATGTATGAGGGATTTCGACCATTTTTTGAAGAATTTGCAGCTGCATATTTGAATCGACGGCGTTCGAGGAATTGAGCATAACTTTCGCAGACGGTGACCGTTTTGGGACAATAAGTAGTTTTCGGGAATGTAGCGACCGTTGTGGGTTTAGCTCACGATTTCGTAATGACGTATTAGGGTTTTCGTTCTTTTTTTGAAGAACGACCGCTCGCATGTTTTCCACGCTTGGATTTTCGAGCTTCGAAGAAATGAGCATAACTTATGCAAACGGTGTCCGTTTTGGGCCCATAAGTACTTTTCGGAAATGTAGCGACCCTTTTGGATTGAACTCACTACCTCGTCGTGATGTATGAGGGATTTCGACCATTTTTTGAAGAATGTGCAGCTGCATATTTGGATCGACGGCGTTCGAGGAATTGAGCATAACTTTCGCAGACGGTCACCATTTTGGGACCATAAGTAGTTTTCGGAAATGTAGCGACCGTTGTGGGTTTAGCTCACGATTTCGTAATGACGTATTAGGGTTTTCGTCCTTTTTTTGAAGAACGACCGCTCGGATATTTTTAACGCTCGGATTTTCGAGCTTCGAAGAAATGAGCGTAACTTATGCAAACGGTGTCCGTTTTGGGCCCATAAGTACTTTTCGGAAATGTAGTGACCCTTTTGGATTGAACTCACTACCTCGTCGTGATGTTTGAGGGATTTTGACCATTTTTTGAAGAATGTGCAGCTGCATATTTGGATCGACGACGTTCGAGGAATTGTGCATAACTTTCGTAGACGGTGGCCGTTTTGGGACCATAAGTAGTTTTCGGAAATGTAGCGACCGTTGTGGGTTTAGCTCACGATTTCGTAATGACGTATTAGGGTTTTCGTCCTTTTTTTGAAGAACGACCGCTCGGATATTTTTAACGCTCGGATTTTCGAGCTTCGAAGAAATGAGCGTAACTTATGCAAACGGTGTCCGTTTTGGGCCCATAAGTACTTTTCGAAAATGTAGCGACCCGTTTGGATTGAACTCACAACTTTGTTGTGACGTATGAGGGATTTTGACCATTTTTGAAGAAAGTGGACCTGCATATTTGGATTGACGACGTTCGAGGTATTGAGCATAACTTTCGCAGACGGTGTCTGTTTTGGGACCATAAGTAGTTTTCGGAAATGTAGCGACCGTTGTGCATTTAGCTCACGATTTCCTAATGACGTATTAGGGTTTTCGTCCTTTTTTTGAAGAACGACTGCTCGGATATTTTTAACGCTTGGATTTTCGAGCTTCAAAGAAACGAGCGTAACTTATGCAAGCATATTTGGATCGACGGCGTTCGAGGAATTGAGCATAACTTTCGCAGACGGTGGCCGTTTTGGGACCATAAGTAGGACGTATTAGGGTTTTCGTCCTTTTTAAAGTATTGAGCATAACTTTCGCAGACGGTGGCCGTTTTGGGACCATAAGTAGGACGTATTAGGGTTTTCGTCCTTTTTAAAGTATTGAGCATAACTTTCGCAGACGGTGGCCGTTTTGGGACCATAAGTAGGACGTATTAGGGTTTTCGTCCTTTTTAAAGTATTGAGCATAACTTTCGCAGACGGTGGCCGTTTTGGGACCATAAGTAGGACGTATTAGGGTTTTCGTCCTTTTTAAAGTATTGAGCATAACTTTCGCAGACGGTGGCCGTTTTGGGACCATAAGTAGGACGTATTAGGGTTTTCGTCCTTTTTAAAGTATTGAGCATAACTTTCGCAGACGGTGGCCGTTTTGGGACCATAAGTAGGACGTATTAGGGTTTTCGTCCTTTTTAAAGTATTGAGCATAACTTTCGCAGACGGTGGCCGTTTTGGGACCATAAGTAGGACGTATTAGGGTTTTCGTCCTTTTTAAAGTATTGAGCATAACTTTCGCAGACGGTGGCCGTTTTGGGACCATAAGTAGGACGTATTAGGGTTTTCGTCCTTTTTAAAGTATTGAGCATAACTTTCGCAGACGGTGGCCGTTTTGGGACCATAAGTAGGACGTATTAGGGTTTTCGTCCTTTTTAAAGTATTGAGCATAACTTTCGCAGACGGTGGCCGTTTTGGGACCATAAGTAGGACGTATTAGGGTTTTCGTCCTTTTTAAAGTATTGAGCATAACTTTCGCAGACGGTGGCCGTTTTGGGACCATAAGTAGGACGTATTAGGGTTTTCGTCCTTTTTAAAGTATTGAGCATAACTTTCGCAGACGGTGGCCGTTTTGGGACCATAAGTAGGACGTATTAGGGTTTTCGTCCTTTTTAAAGTATTGAGCATAACTTTCGCAGACGGTGGCCGTTTTGGGACCATAAGTAGGACGTATTAGGGTTTTCGTCCTTTTTAAAGTATTGAGCATAACTTTCGCAGACGGTGGCCGTTTTGGGACCATAAGTAGGACGTATTAGGGTTTTCGTCCTTTTTAAAGTATTGAGCATAACTTTCGCAGACGGTGGCCGTTTTGGGACCATAAGTAGGACGTATTAGGGTTTTCGTCCTTTTTAAAGTATTGAGCATAACTTTCGCAGACGGTGGCCGTTTTGGGACCATAAGTAGGACGTATTAGGGTTTTCGTCCTTTTTAAAGTATTGAGCATAACTTTCGCAGACGGTGGCCGTTTTGGGACCATAAGTAGGACGTATTAGGGTTTTCGTCCTTTTTAAAGTATTGAGCATAACTTTCGCAGACGGTGGCCGTTTTGGGACCATAAGTAGGACGTATTAGGGTTTTCGTCCTTTTTAAAGTATTGAGCATAACTTTCGCAGACGGTGGCCGTTTTGGGACCATAAGTAGGACGTATTAGGGTTTTCGTCCTTTTTAAAGTATTGAGCATAACTTTCGCAGACGGTGGCCGTTTTGGGACCATAAGTAGGACGTATTAGGGTTTTCGTCCTTTTTAAAGTATTGAGCATAACTTTCGCAGACGGTGGCCGTTTTGGGACCATAAGTAGGACGTATTAGGGTTTTCGTCCTTTTTAAAGTATTGAGCATAACTTTCGCAGACGGTGGCCGTTTTGGGACCATAAGTAGGACGTATTAGGGTTTTCGTCCTTTTTAAAGTATTGAGCATAACTTTCGCAGACGGTGGCCGTTTTGGGACCATAAGTAGGACGTATTAGGGTTTTCGTCCTTTTTAAAGTATTGAGCATAACTTTCGCAGACGGTGGCCGTTTTGGGACCATAAGTAGGACGTATTAGGGTTTTCGTCCTTTTTAAAGTATTGAGCATAACTTTCGCAGACGGTGGCCGTTTTGGGACCATAAGTAGGACGTATTAGGGTTTTCGTCCTTTTTAAAGTATTGAGCATAACTTTCGCAGACGGTGGCCGTTTTGGGACCATAAGTAGGACGTATTAGGGTTTTCGTCCTTTTTAAAGTATTGAGCATAACTTTCGCAGACGGTGGCCGTTTTGGGACCATAAGTAGGACGTATTAGGGTTTTCGTCCTTTTTAAAGTATTGAGCATAACTTTCGCAGACGGTGGCCGTTTTGGGACCATAAGTAGGACGTATTAGGGTTTTCGTCCTTTTTAAAGTATTGAGCATAACTTTCGCAGACGGTGGCCGTTTTGGGACCATAAGTAGGACGTATTAGGGTTTTCGTCCTTTTTAAAGTATTGAGCATAACTTTCGCAGACGGTGGCCGTTTTGGGACCATAAGTAGGACGTATTAGGGTTTTCGTCCTTTTTAAAGTATTGAGCATAACTTTCGCAGACGGTGGCCGTTTTGGGACCATAAGTAGGACGTATTAGGGTTTTCGTCCTTTTTAAAGTATTGAGCATAACTTTCGCAGACGGTGGCCGTTTTGGGACCATAAGTAGGACGTATTAGGGTTTTCGTCCTTTTTAAAGTATTGAGCATAACTTTCGCAGACGGTGGCCGTTTTGGGACCATAAGTAGGACGTATTAGGGTTTTCGTCCTTTTTAAAGTATTGAGCATAACTTTCGCAGACGGTGGCCGTTTTGGGACCATAAGTAGGACGTATTAGGGTTTTCGTCCTTTTTAAAGTATTGAGCATAACTTTCGCAGACGGTGGCCGTTTTGGGACCATAAGTAGGACGTATTAGGGTTTTCGTCCTTTTTAAAGTATTGAGCATAACTTTCGCAGACGGTGGCCGTTTTGGGACCATAAGTAGGACGTATTAGGGTTTTCGTCCTTTTTAAAGTATTGAGCATAACTTTCGCAGACGGTGGCCGTTTTGGGACCATAAGTAGGACGTATTAGGGTTTTCGTCCTTTTTAAAGTATTGAGCATAACTTTCGCAGACGGTGGCCGTTTTGGGACCATAAGTAGGACGTATTAGGGTTTTCGTCCTTTTTAAAGTATTGAGCATAACTTTCGCAGACGGTGGCCGTTTTGGGACCATAAGTAGGACGTATTAGGGTTTTCGTCCTTTTTAAAGTATTGAGCATAACTTTCGCAGACGGTGGCCGTTTTGGGACCATAAGTAGGACGTATTAGGGTTTTCGTCCTTTTTAAAGTATTGAGCATAACTTTCGCAGACGGTGGCCGTTTTGGGACCATAAGTAGGACGTATTAGGGTTTTCGTCCTTTTTAAAGTATTGAGCATAACTTTCGCAGACGGTGGCCGTTTTGGGACCATAAGTAGGACGTATTAGGGTTTTCGTCCTTTTTAAAGTATTGAGCATAACTTTCGCAGACGGTGGCCGTTTTGGGACCATAAGTAGGACGTATTAGGGTTTTCGTCCTTTTTAAAGTATTGAGCATAACTTTCGCAGACGGTGGCCGTTTTGGGACCATAAGTAGGACGTATTAGGGTTTTCGTCCTTTTTAAAGTATTGAGCATAACTTTCGCAGACGGTGGCCGTTTTGGGACCATAAGTAGGACGTATTAGGGTTTTCGTCCTTTTTAAAGTATTGAGCATAACTTTCGCAGACGGTGGCCGTTTTGGGACCATAAGTAGGACGTATTAGGGTTTTCGTCCTTTTTAAAGTATTGAGCATAACTTTCGCAGACGGTGGCCGTTTTGGGACCATAAGTAGGACGTATTAGGGTTTTCGTCCTTTTTAAAGTATTGAGCATAACTTTCGCAGACGGTGGCCGTTTTGGGACCATAAGTAGGACGTATTAGGGTTTTCGTCCTTTTTAAAGTATTGAGCATAACTTTCGCAGACGGTGGCCGTTTTGGGACCATAAGTAGGACGTATTAGGGTTTTCGTCCTTTTTAAAGTATTGAGCATAACTTTCGCAGACGGTGGCCGTTTTGGGACCATAAGTAGGACGTATTAGGGTTTTCGTCCTTTTTAAAGTATTGAGCATAACTTTCGCAGACGGTGGCCGTTTTGGGACCATAAGTAGGACGTATTAGGGTTTTCGTCCTTTTTAAAGTATTGAGCATAACTTTCGCAGACGGTGGCCGTTTTGGGACCATAAGTAGGACGTATTAGGGTTTTCGTCCTTTTTAAAGTATTGAGCATAACTTTCGCAGACGGTGGCCGTTTTGGGACCATAAGTAGGACGTATTAGGGTTTTCGTCCTTTTTAAAGTATTGAGCATAACTTTCGCAGACGGTGGCCGTTTTGGGACCATAAGTAGGACGTATTAGGGTTTTCGTCCTTTTTAAAGTATTGAGCATAACTTTCGCAGACGGTGGCCGTTTTGGGACCATAAGTAGGACGTATTAGGGTTTTCGTCCTTTTTAAAGTATTGAGCATAACTTTCGCAGACGGTGGCCGTTTTGGGACCATAAGTAGGACGTATTAGGGTTTTCGTCCTTTTTAAAGTATTGAGCATAACTTTCGCAGACGGTGGCCGTTTTGGGACCATAAGTAGGACGTATTAGGGTTTTCGTCCTTTTTTTGAAGAACGACCGCTCGCTTATTTTTAACGCTTGGATTTTCGAGCTTCGAAGAAATGAGCGTAACTTATGCAAACGGTGTCCGTTTTGGGCCCAAAGTACTTTTCGAAAATGTAGCGACCTGTTTGGATTGAACTCACAACTTCGTTGTGGCGTATGAGGGATTTTGACCATTTTTCGAAAAAAGTGGACCTGCATATTTGGATTGACGGCGTTCGAGGTATTGTGCATAACTTTCGCAGACAGTTTCTGTTTTGGGACAATAAGTAGTTTTCGGAAATGTAGCGACCGTTGTGCGTTTAGCTCACGATTTCCTAATGACGTATTAGGGTTTTCGTCCTTTTTTTGAAGAACGACCGCTCGGATATTTTTAACGCTTGGATTTTCGAGCTTCGAAGAAATGAGCGTAACTTATGCAAACGGTGTCCGTTTTGGGCCCATAAGTACTTTTCGGAAATGTAGCGACCCTTTTGGATTGAACTCACTACCTCTTCGTGACGTATGAGGAATTTTGACCATTTTTTGAAGAACGTGCAGCTGCATATTTGGATTGACGGCGTTCGAGGAATTGAGCATAACTTTCGTAGACGGTGTCCGTTTCGGGACCATAA
>NW_019239512.1:68171-71154 GCF_002742605.1 Olea europaea var. sylvestris
TCACGATTTCGTAATGACGTATTAGGGTTTTCGACCTTTTTTTGAAGAACGACCGCTCGGATATTTTTAACGCTTGGATTTTCGAGCTTCGAAGAAATGAGCGTAACTTATGCAAACTGTGTCCGTTTTGGGCCCATAAGTACTTTTCGAAAATGTAGCGACCCGTTTGGATTGAACTCACAACTTCGTCGTGACGTATGAGGGATTTTGACCATTTTTTGAAGAAAGTGCACCTGCATATTTGGATTGACGGCGTTCGAGGTATTGAGCATAACTTTCGCAGACGGTGACCGTTTTGGGACCATAAGTAGTTTTTGGAAATGTAGCGACCGTTGGGGGTTTAGCTCACGATTTCGTAATGACGTATTAGGGTTTTCGTCCTTTTTTTGAAGAACGACCGCTCGCATATTTTTCACGCTTGGATTTTCGAGCTTCGAAGAAATGAGCGTAACTTATGCAAACGGTGTCCGTTTTGGGCCCATAAGTACTTTTCGAAAATGTAGCGACCCTTTTGGATTGAACTCACAACTTCCTCGTGACGTATGAGGGATTTGACCAATTTTTGAAGAACTTGTAGCTGCATATTTGGATTGACGGCGTTCGAAAAATTGAGCATAACTTTCGTAGACGGTGTCCTTTTTTTGAAGAACGACGCTCGGATATTTTTAACGCTTGGATTTTCGAGCTTCGAAGAAATGAGCGTAACTTATGCAAACGGTGTCCGTTTTGGGCCCATAAGTACTTTTCGGAAATGTAGCGACCCTTTTTGATTGAACTCACTACCTCGTCGTGACGTATGAGGGATTTCGACCATTTTTTGAAGAACGTGCAGCTGCATATTTGGATTGATGGCGTTCGAGGAATTGAGCATAACTTTCGCAGACGGTGACCGTTTTGGGACCATAAGTAGTTTTTGGAAATGTAGCGATCGTTGTGGGTTTAGCTCACGATTTCGTAATTACGTATTAGGGTTTTCGTCCTTTTTTTGAAGAACGGCCGCTCGCATATTTTTCACGTTTGGATTTTCGAGCTTCGAAGAAATGAGCATAACTTATGCAAACGGTGTCCGTTTTGGGCCCGTAAGTACTTTTCGGAAATGTAGCGACCCTTTTGGATTGAACTCACTACCTCGTCATGACGTAAGAGGGAATTTGACCATTTTTGACGAACGTGCAGCTGCATATTTGGATTGACGGCGTTCGAGGAATTGAGCATAACTTTCGTAGACGGTGTCCGTTTTGGGACCATAAGTAGTTTTCAGAAATGTAGCGACCGTTGTGGGTTTAGCTCACGATTTCATAATGACGTATTTCGGTTTTCGTCCTTTTTTTGAAGAACGACCGCTCGCATATTTATAACGCTTGGATTTTCGAGCTTCGAAGAAATGAGCGTAACTTATGGAAACGGTGTCCGTTTTGGGCCCATAAGTACTTTTCGGAAATGTAGCGACCCTTTTGGATTGAACTCACAACTTCTTCAAGACGTATGAGGGATTTTGACCATTTTTTGAAGAATGTGCAGCAACATATTTGGATTGACGACGTTCGTAGAATTGAGCATAACTTTCGTAGACGATGTCCGTTTCGGGACCATAAGTAGTTTTCAGAAATTTAGCGACCGCTGTGGGTTTAGCTCAAGATTTCATAATGACGTAATAGGGTTTTCGTCCTTTTTTTGAAGAACGACCGCTCTAATATTTTTAACGCTTGGATTTTCGAGCTTAGAAGAAATGAGCGTAACTTATGCAAACGGTGTCCGTCTTAGGACAATAAGTACTTTTCGGAAATGTAGCGACCTTTTTGGATTGAACTCACTATTTCGTCGTGACGTATGAGGGATTTTGACCATTTTTTGAAGAACGTGCAGCTGCATATTTGCATTGACGATGTTCTAGGAATTGAGCATAACTTTCGTAGACGGTGTCCGTTTCGGGACCATAAGTCGTTTTCGAAATGTAGCGACCGTTGTGGGTTTAGCTCACGATTTCGTAATGAAGTGTTGGGGTTTTTGTCCTTTTTTTGAAGAACGAACCCTCGCATATTTTTAACGCTTGGATTTTCGAGCTTCTAAGAAATGAGCGTAACTTATGCAAACGGTGTCCGTTTTTGGCCCATAAGTACTTTTCGGAAATGTAGTGTCCCTTTTGGATTGAACTCACAACTTCATCATGACGTATGAGGGATTTTGGCCATTTTTTGAAGAACGTGCAGCTGCATATTTGGATTGACGGCGTTCGAAGAATTGAGCATAACTTTCGTAGACGGTGTCCGTTTTGGGACCATAATTAGTTTTCAGAAATGTAGCGACCGCTGTGGGTTTAGCTCAAGATTTCGTAATGACGTATTGGGGTTTTCGTCCTTTTTTTGAAGAACGACCGCTCGCATAATTTTAACGCTTGGATTTTCGAGCTTCGAAGAAATGAGCGTAACTTATGCAAATGGTGTCCGTTTTGGGCCCATAAGTACTTTTCGAAAATGTAGCGACCCGTTTGGATTGAACTCACAACTTCGTTGTGATGTATGAGGGATTTTGACCATTTTTTGAAGAAAGTGGACCTGCATATTTGGATTGACGGCGTTCGAGGTATTGTGCATAACTTTCGCAGACGGTTTCTGTTTTGGGACCATAAGTAGTTTTCGGAAATGTAGCGACCGTTATGCGTTTAGCTCACGATTTCCTAATGACGTATTAGGGTTTTCGTCCTTTTTTTGAAGAACGACGCTCGGATATTTTTAACGCTTGGATTTTCGAGCTTCGAAGAAATGAGCGTAACTTATGCAAACGGTGTCCGTTTTGGGCCCATAAGTACTTTTCGGAAATGTAGCGACCCTTTTTGATTGAACTCACTACCTCGTCGTGACGTATGAGGGATTTCGACCATTTTTTGAAGAACGTGCAGCTGCATATTTGGATTGATGGCGTTCGAGGAATTGAGCAAAACTTTCGCAGACGGTGTCCGTTTTGGGACCATAAGTAGTTTTCG
>NW_019239512.1:71165-86412 GCF_002742605.1 Olea europaea var. sylvestris
GAACGTGCAGCTGCATATTTGGATTGACGGCGTTCGAGGAATTGAGCATAACTTTCGTAGACGGTGTCCGTTTTGGGACCATAAGTAGTTTTCAGAAATGTAGCGACCGTTGTGGGTTTAGCTCACGATTTCATAATGACGTATTTCGGTTTTCGTCCTTTTTTTGAAGAACGACCGCTCGCATATTTATAACGCTTGGATTTTCGAGCTTCGAAGAAATGAGCGTAACTTATGGAAACGGTGTCCGTTTTGGGCCCATAAGTACTTTTCGGAAATGTAACGACCCTTTTGGATTGAACTCACAACTTCCTCGTGACGTATGAGGGATTTGACCAATTTTTGAAGAACTTGTAGCTGCATATTTGGATTGACGGCGTTCGAAAAATTGAGCATAACTTTCGTAGACGGTGTCCATTTCGGGACCATAAGTATTTTTCGGAAATGTAGCGACCGCTGTGGGTTTAGCTCACGATTTCGAAATGACGTATTTGGGTTTTCGTCCTTTTTTTGAAGAACGACCACTTGCATATTTTTGACGCTTGGATTTTCGAGCTTCGAAGAAATGAGCGTAACTTATGCAAACGTTGTTCGTTTTGGGCCCATAAGTACTTTTCGGAAATGTAGCGACCCTTTTGGATTGAACTCACCACTTCGTCGTGACGTATGAGAGATTTTGACCATTTTTCGAAGAAAGTGCACCTGCATATTTGGATTGACGGCGTTCGAGGAATTGAGCATAACTTTCGCAGACGGTGTCCGTTTTAGGACCATAAGTAGTTTTCGGAAATATAGCGACCATTGTGGTTTTAGCTCACGATTTCGTAATGACGTATTAGGGTTTTTGCCCTTTTTTTGAAGAACGATCGCTCGCATATTTTTAACGCTTGGATTTTCGAGCTTCGAAGAAATGAGCGTAACTTAAGCAAAAGGTGTCCGTTTTGGGCCAATAAGTACTTTTTGGAAATGTAGCGACCCTTTTGGATTGAACTCACTACTTCGTCGTGACGTATGATGGATTTTGACGATTTTTTGACGAATGTGCAGCTGCATATTTGCATTGACGACGTTCGAGGAATTGAGCATAACTTTCGTAGACGGTGTCCGTTTCGGGATCATAAGTAGTTTTCGGAAATGTAGCGACCGTTGTGGGTTTAGCTCACGATTTTGTAATGACGTGTTAGGGTTTTTGCCCTTTTTTTTAAGAACGACCCCTCGAATATTTTTAACTCTTGGATTTTCGTGCTTCGAAGAAATGAGCGTAACTTATGCAAACGGTGTCCGTTTTGGGCCCATAAGTACTTTTCGAAAATATAACGACCCTTTTGGATTGAACTCACTACTTCGTAGTGAAGTACGAGGGATTTTGACCATTTTTTGATGAACGTGCAGCTGCATATTTGCATTGACGGCGTTCGAGGAATTGAGCATAACTTTCGTAGACGGTGTCCGTTTCGGGACCATAAGTAGTTTTCGGAAATGTAGCGACCGTTGTGGGTTTAGCTCACGATTTCGTAATGACGTGTTAGGGTTTTTGCCCTTTTTTTGAAGAACGACCCCTCGACTATTTTTAACTCTTGGATTTTCGAGCTTCGAAGAAGTGAGCGTAACTTATGCAAACGGTGTCCCTTTTGGGCCCATAAGTACTTTTCGAAAATATAGCGACCCTTTTGGATTGAACTCACTACTTCATCGTGAAGTACGAGGGATTTTGACCATTTTTTGAAGAACGTACAGCTGCATATTTGCATTGACGGCGTTCGAGGAATTGAGCATAACTTTCGTAGACGGTGTCCGTTTCGAGACCATTAGTAGTTTTCGAAAATGTAGCGACCGTTGTGGGTTGAGCTCACGATTTCGTAATGACGTGTTAGGGTTTTTGCCCTTTTTTTGAAGAACGACCCCTCGAATATTTTTAACTCTTGGAATTTCGAGCTTCGAAGAAATGAGCGTAACTTATGCAAACGTTGTCCGTTTTGGGCCCATAAGTACTTTTCGAAAATATAGCGACCCTTTTGGATTGAACTCACTACTTCGTCGTGAAGTACGAGGGATTTTGACCTTTTTTTGAAGAACGTGGAGCTGCATATTTGCATTGACGGCGTTCGAGGAATTGAGCATAACTTTCGTAGACGGTGTCCGTTTCGGGACCATAAGTAGTTTTCGGAAATGTAGCGACCGCTGTGGAATTAGCTCAAGACTTCGTAATGACGTATTAGGGTTTTCGTCCTTTTTATAAAGAACGACCGCTCGCATATTTTTAACGCTTGGATTTTCGAGCTTCGAAGAAATGAGCATAACTTATGCAAACGGTGTCCGTTTTGGACCCATAAGTACTTTTCGGAAATGTAGCGACCCATTTGGATTGAACTCACAACTTCGTCGTGATGTATGAGGGATTTTGACCATTTTTTGAAGAAAGTGCACCTGCATATTTGGATTGACGGCGTTCGAGGAATTGAGAACAACTTTCGCAGACGGTGTCCGTTTTGGGACCATAAGTAGTTTTCGAAAATGTAGCGACCGTTGTGCGTTTAGCTCACGATTTCGTAATGACGTATTAGGGGTCCTTTTTTTGAAGAATGACCGCTCTCATATTTTTAACGCTTGGATTTTCGAGCTTCGAAGAAATGAGCGTAACTTATGCAAACGGTGTCCGTTTTTGGCCCATAAGTACTTTTCGGAAATGTAGCGACCCTTTTTGGTTGAACTCACAACTTCATCATGAAGTAAGAGGGATTTTGACCATTTTTTGAAGAATGTGCAGCTGCATATTTGGATTGACGACGTTCGAAGAATTGAGCATAACTTTCGTAGACGATGTCCGTTTCGGGACCATAAGTAGTTTTCAGAAATTTAGCGACCGCTGTGGATTTAGCTCAAGATTTCGTATTGACGTATTAGGGTTTTTGGCCTTTTTTTGAAGAACGACCACTCGCATATTTTTAACGCTTGGATTTTCGAGCTTAGAAGAAATGAGCGTAACTTATGCAAACGGTGTCCGTCCTAGGCCAATAAGTACTTTTCGGAAATGTAGCGACCCTTTTGGATTGAACTCACTATTTCGTCATGACGTATGAGTGATTTTGACCATTTTTTGAAGAACGTGCAGCTGCATATTTGCATTGACGACGTTCTAGGAATTGAGCATAACTTTCGTAGACGGTGTCCGTTTCGGGACCATAAGTCGTTTTCGGAAATGTAGCGACCGCTGTGGGTTTAGCTCACGATTTCGTAATGACGTGTTGGGGTTTTTGTCCTTTTTTTGAAGAACGACCCCTCGCATATTTTTAACGCTTGGATTTTCGAGCTTCGAAGAAATGAGCGTAACTTATGCAAACGGTGTCCCTTTTTGGCCCATAAGTACTTTTCGGAAATGTAGCGTCCCTTTTCGATTGAACTCATAACTTCATCATGACGTATGAGGGATTTTGACCATTTTTTGAAGAACGTGCAGCTGCATATTTGGATTGACGGCGTTCGAAGAATTGAGCATAACTTTCGTAGACGGTGTCCGTTTCGGGACCATAATTAGTTTTCAGAAATGTAGCGACCGCTATGGGTTTATTTCAAGATTTCGTAATGACGTATTAGGATTTTCGTCCTTTTTTTGAAGAACGACCGCTCGCATATTTTTAACGCTTGGATTTTCGAGCTTCGAAGAAATGAGCGTAACTTATGCAAACGGTGTCCGTTTTGGGCCCATAAGTACTTTTCGAAAATGTAGCGACCCGTTTGGATTGAACTCACAACTTCGTCGCGACGTATGAGGGAATTTGACCATTTTTTGAAGAAAGTGGACCTTCATATTTGGATTGACGACGTTCGAGGTATTGCCCATAACTTTCGCAGACGGTTTCTGTTTTGGGACCATAAGAATTTTTCGGAAATGTAGCGACCGTTGTGCGTTTAGCTCACGATTTCCTAATGACGTATTAGGGTTTTCATCCTTTTTTTGAAGAACGACCGTTCGGATATTTTTAACGCTTGGATTTTCGAGCTTCGAAGAAATGAGCGTAACTTATGCAAACGGTGTCCGTTTTGGGCCCATAAGTACTTTTCGGAAATGTAGCGACCCTTTTGGATTGAACTCACTACCTCTTCGTGACGTATGAGGGATTTCGACCATTTTTTGAAGAACGTGCAGCTGCATATTTGGATTGATGACGTTCGAGGAATTGAGCATAACTTTCGCAGACGGTGACCGTTTTGAGACCATAAGTAGTTTTTGGAAATGTAGCGACCGTTGTGGGTTTAGCTCACGATTTCGTAATGACGTATTAGGGTTTTCGTCCTTTTTTTGAAGAATGACCGCTCGCATATTTTTCACGCTTGGATTTTCGAGCTTCGAAGAAATGAGCGTAACTTATGCAAACGGTGTCCGTTTTGGGCCCATAAGTACTTTTCGGAAATGTAGCGACCCTTTTGGATTGAACTCACTACCTCGTCATGACTTATGAGGGATTTTGACCATTTTTTGATGAACGTGCAGCTGCATATTTGGATTGACGGCGTTCGAGGAATTGAGCATAACTTTCGCAGACGGTGTCCGTTTTGGGACCATAAGTAGTTTTCAGAAATGTAGCGACCGTTGTGGGTTTAGCTCACGATTTCATAATGACGTATTTAAGTTTTCGTCCTTTTTTTGAAGAATGACCGCTCGCATATTTATAACGCTTGGATTTTCGAGCTTCGAAGAAATGAGCATAACTTAAGCAAAAGGTGTCCGTTTTGGGCCAATAAGTACTTTTTGGAAATGTAACGACCCTTTTGGATTGAACTCACTACTTCGTCGTGACGTATGATGGATTTTGACGATTTTTTGACGAACGTGCAGCTGCATATTTGCATTGACGACGTTCGAGGAATTGAGCATAACTTTCGTGGACGGTGTCCGTTTCGGGACCATAAGTAGTTTTCGGAAATTTAGCGACCGTTGTGGGTTTAGCTCACGATTTCGTAATGACGTGTTAGGGTTTTTGCCCTTTTTTTGAAGAACGACCCCTCGAATATTTTTAACTCTTGGATTTTCGAGCTTCGAAGAAATGAGCGTAACTTATACAAACGGTGTCCGTTTTGGGCCCATAAGTACTTTTCCAAAATATAGCGACCCTTTTGGATTGAACTCTCTACTTCGTCGTGAAGTACGAGGGATTTTGACCATTTTTTGAAGAACGTGCAGCTGCATATTTGCATTGACGGCGTTCGAGGTATTGCGCATAACTTTCGCAGACGGTTTCTGTTTTGGGACCATAAGAATTTTTCGGAAAAGTGGCGACCGTTGTGCGTTTAGCTCACGATTTCCTAATGACGTATTAGGGTTTTCGTCCTTTTTTTGAAGAACGACCGCTCGGATATTTTTAACGCTTGGATTTTCGAGCTTCGAAGAAATGAGGGTAACTTATGCAAACGGTGTCCGTTTCGGGCCCATAAGTACTTTTCGGAAATGTAGCGACCCTTTTGGATTGAACTCACTACCTCGTCGTGACGTATGAGGGATTTCGACCATTTTTTGAAGAACGTGTAGCTGCATATTTGGATTGACGGCGTTCGAGGAATTGAGCATAACTTTCGTAGACGGTGTCCGTTTCGGGACCATAAGTAGTTTTCGGAAATGTAGCGACCGTTGAGGGTTTAGCTCACGATTTCATAATGACGTGTTAGGGTTTTTGCCCTTTTTTTGAAGAACGACCCCTCGAATATTTTTAACTCTTGGATTTTCGAGCTTCGAAGAAATGAGGGTAACTTATGCAAACGGTGTCCGTTTCGGGCCCATAAGTACTTTTCGGAAATGTAGCGACCCTTTTGGATTGAACTCACAACTTCGTAATGACGTATTAGGGTTTTCGTCCTTTTTTTGAAGAACGACCGTTCGCATATTTTTAACACTTGGATTTTCGAGCTTCGAAGAAATGAGCATAACTTATGCAAACGCTGTCCGTTTTGGGCCCATAAGTACTTTTCGGAAATGTAGCGACCCATTTGGATTGAACTCACAACTTCGTCGTGATGTATGAGGGATTTTGACCATTTTTTGAAGAAAGTGCACCTGCATATTTGGATTGACGGCGTTCGAGGAATTGAGAACAACTTTCGCAGACGGTGTCCGTTTTGAACTCACTACTTCGTCGTGAAGTGCGAGGGATTTTTACCATTTTTTGAAGAACGTGCAGCTGCATATTTGCATTGACGGCGTTCGAGGAATTGAGCATAACTTTCGTAGACGGTGTCCGTTTCGAGACCATAAGTAGTTTTCGGAAATGTAGCGACCGTTGTGGGTTTAGCTCACGATTTCGTAATGACGTGTTAGGGTTTTGGCCCTTTTTTTGAAGAACGACCCCTCGAATATTTTTAACTCTTGGATTTTCGAGCTTCGAAGAAATGAGCGTAACTTATGCAAACGGTGTCCGTTTTTGGCCCATAAGTACTTTTCGAAAATATAGCGACCCTTTTGGATTGAACTCACTACTTCTTCGTGAAGTACGAGGGATTTGATCATTTTTTGAAGAACGTGCAGCTGCATATTTGCATTGACGGCGTTCGAGGAATTGAGCATAACTTTCGTAGACGGTGTCCGTTTCGGGACCATAAGTAGTTTTCGGAAATGTAGCGACCGCTGTGGAATTAGCTCAAGACTTCGTAATGACGTATTAGGGTTTTCGTCCTTTTTTTGAAGAACGACCGCTCGCATATTTTTAACGCTTGGATTTTCGAGCTTCGAAGAAATGAGCATAACTTATGCAAACGGTGTCCGTTTTGGGCCCATAAGTACTTTTCGAAAATGTAGCGACCCATTTGGATTGAACTCACAACTTCGTTGTGATGTATGAGGGATTTTGACCATTTTTTGAAGAAAGTGCACCTGCATATTTGGATTGACGGCGTTCGAGGAATTGAGAACAACTTTCGCAGACGGCGTCCGTTTTGGGACCATAAGTAGTTTTCGAAAATGTAGCGACCGTTGTGCGTTTAGCTCACGATTTCGTAATGACGTATTAGGGGTCCTTTTTTTGAAGAATGACCGCTCTGATATTTTTAACGCTTGGATTTTCGAGCTTCGAAGAAATGAGCGTAACTTATGCAAACGGTGTTCATTTTTGGCCCATAAGTACTTTTCGGAAATGTAGCGACCCTTTTTGGTTGAACTCACAACTTCATCATGACGTATGAGGGATTTTGACCATTTTTTGAAGAATGTGCAGCTGCATATTTGGATTGACGACGTCGAAGAATTGAGCATAACTTTCGTAGACGATGTCCGTTTCCGGACCATAAGTAGTTTTCAGAAATTTAGCGACCGCTGTGGGTTTAGCTCAAGATTTCGTAATGACGTATTAGGGTTTTTGTCCTTTTTTTGAAGAACGACCGCTCGCATATTTTTAACGCTTGGATTTTCGAGCTTAGAAGAAATGAGCGTAACTTATGCAAACGGTGTCCGTCTTAGGCCAATAAGTACTTTTCGGAAATGTAGCGACCCTTTTGGATTGAACTCACTATTTCGTCGTGACGTATGAGGGATTTTGACCATTTTTTGAAGAACGTGCAGCTGCATATTTGCATTGACGACGTTCTAGGAATTGAGCATAACTTTCGTAGACGGTGTCCGTTTCGGGACCATAAGTCGTTTTCGGAAATGTAGCGACCGTTGTGGGTTTAGCTCACGATTTCGTAATGACGTGATGGGGTTTTTGTCCTTTTTTTGAAGAACGACCCCTCGCATATTTTTAACGCTTGGATTTTCGAGCTTAGAAGAAATGAGCGTAACTTATGCGAACGGTGTCCCTTTTTGGCCCATAAGTACTTTTCGGAAATGTAGCGTCCCTTTTCGATTGAACTCATAACTTCATCATGACGTATGAGGGATTTCGACCATTTTTTGAAGAACGGGCAGCTGCATATTTGGATTGACGGCGTCCGAGGAATTGAGCATAACTTTCGTAGACGGTGTCCGTTTCGGGCCCATAAGTACTTTTCGGAAATGTAGCGACCGTTGTGGGTTTAGCTCACGATTTCCTAATGACGTATTAGGGTTTTCATCCCTTTTTTGAAGAACGACCGCTCGCATATTTTTCACGCTTGGATTTTCGAGCTTCGAAGAAATGAGGGTAACTTATGCAAACGGTGTCCGTTTTAGGCCCATAAGTACTTTTCGGAAATGTAGCGACCGTTGTGGGTTTAGCTCACGATTTCCTAATGACGTATTAGGGTTTTCATCCCTTTTTTGAAGAACGACCGCTCGCATATTTTTCACGCTTGGATTTTCGAGCTTCGAAGAAATGAGGGTAACTTATGCAAACGGTGTCCGTTTTAGGCCCATAAGTACTTTTCGGAAATGTAGCGACCGTTGTGGGTTTAGCTCACGATTTCCTAATGACGTATTAGGGTTTTCATCCCTTTTTTGAAGAACGACCGCTCGCATATTTTTCACGCTTGGATTTTCGAGCTTCGAAGAAATGAGGGTAACTTATGCAAACGGTGTCCGTTTTAGGCCCATAAGTACTTTTCGGAAATGTAGCGACCGTTGTGGGTTTAGCTCACGATTTCCTAATGACGTATTAGGGTTTTCATCCCTTTTTTGAAGAACGACCGCTCGCATATTTTTCACGCTTGGATTTTCGAGCTTCGAAGAAATGAGGGTAACTTATGCAAACGGTGTCCGTTTTAGGCCCATAAGTACTTTTCGGAAATGTAGCGACCGTTGTGGGTTTAGCTCACGATTTCCTAATGACGTATTAGGGTTTTCATCCCTTTTTTGAAGAACGACCGCTCGCATATTTTTCACGCTTGGATTTTCGAGCTTCGAAGAAATGAGGGTAACTTATGCAAACGGTGTCCGTTTTAGGCCCATAAGTACTTTTCGGAAATGTAGCGACCGTTGTGGGTTTAGCTCACGATTTCCTAATGACGTATTAGGGTTTTCATCCCTTTTTTGAAGAACGACCGCTCGCATATTTTTCACGCTTGGATTTTCGAGCTTCGAAGAAATGAGGGTAACTTATGCAAACGGTGTCCGTTTTAGGCCCATAAGTACTTTTCGGAAATGTAGCGACCGTTGTGGGTTTAGCTCACGATTTCCTAATGACGTATTAGGGTTTTCATCCCTTTTTTGAAGAACGACCGCTCGCATATTTTTCACGCTTGGATTTTCGAGCTTCGAAGAAATGAGGGTAACTTATGCAAACGGTGTCCGTTTTAGGCCCATAAGTACTTTTCGGAAATGTAGCGACCGTTTGCATATTTGCATTGACGGCGTTCGAGGTATTGCGCATAACTTTCGCAGACGGTTTCTGTTTTGGGACCATAAGAATTTTTCGGAAATGTAGCAACCGTTGTGCGTTTAGCTCACGATTTCCTAATGACATATTAGGGTTTTCGTCCTTTTTTTGAAGAACGACCGCTCGGATATTTTTAACGCTTGGATTTTCGAGCTTCGAAGAAATGAGGGTAACTTATGCAAACGGTGTCCGTTTTGGGCCCATAAGTACTTTTCGGAAATGTAGCGACCCTTTTGGATTGAACTCACTACCTCGTCGTGACGTATGAGGGATTTCGACCCTTTTTTGAAGAACGTGCAGCTGCATATTTGGATTGATGGCGTTCGAGGAATTAAGCATAACTTTCGCAGACGGTGACCGTTTTGAGACCATAAGTAGTTTTGGAAATGTAGAGACCGTTGTGGGTTTAGCTCACGATTTCGTAATGACGTATTAGGGTTTTCATCCCTTTTTTGAAGAACGACCGCTCGCATATTTTTCACGCTTGGATTTTCGAGCTTCGAAGAAATGAGCGTAACTTATGCAAACGGTGTCCGTTTTGGGACCATAAGTACTTTTCGGAAATGTAGCGACCCTTTTGGATTGAACTCACTACCTCGTCATGACGTATGAGGGATTTTGACCATTTTTTGATGAACGTGCAGCTGCATATTTGGATTGACGGCGTCCGAGGAATTGAGCATAACTTTCGCAGACGGTGTCCGTTTTGGGACCATAAGTAGTTTTCAGAAATGTAGCGACCGTTGCGGGTTTAGCTCACGATTTCATAATGACGTATTTGGGTTTTCGTCCTTTTTTTGAAGAACGACCGCTCGCATATTTATAAGGCTTGGATTTTCGAGCTTCGAAGAAATGAGCATAACTTATGGAAACAGTGTCCGTTTTGGGCCCATAAGTACTTTTCGGAAATGTAGCGACCCTTTTGGATTGAACTCACCACTTCGTCGTGACGTATGAGGGATTTTGACCAATTTTTGACGAACGTGCAGCTGCATATTTGGATTGACGGCGTTCGAAAAATTGAGCATAACTTTCGTAGACGGTGTCCGTTTCGGGACCATAAGTAGTTTTCGGAAATGTAGCGACCGTTGTGGGTTTAGCTCACGATTTCGTATTGACTTATTAGGGTTTTTGTCCTTTTTTTGAAAAACGACCGCTCGCATATTTTTTACGCTTGGATTTTCGAGCTTCGAAGAAATGAGCGTAACTTATGCAAACTGTGTCCGTTTTGGGCCCATAAGTACTTTTTGGAAATGTAGCGACCCGTTTGGATTGAACTCACAACTTCGTCGTGACGTATCTGCGATTTTGACCATTTTTTCAAGAAAGTGCACCTGCATATTTGGATTGACGGCGTTCGAGAAATTGAGAACAACTTTCGCAGACGGTGTTCGTTTTGGGACCATAATAGTTTTCAAAAGTGTAGCGACCGTTGTGCGTTTAGCTCACGATTTCGTAATGACGTATTAGGGGTCCTTGAAGAATGACCGCTCTCATATTTTTAACGCTTGGATTTTCGAGCTTCGAAGAAATGAGCGTAACTTATGCAAACGGTGTCCGTTTTTGTCCCATAAGTACTTTTCAAAAATGTAGCGACCCTTTTGGATTGAACTCACTACTTCGTCATGAAGTACGAGCGATTTTGACCATTTTTTGAAGAACGTGCAGCTACATATTTGCATTGACAGCGTTCGAGGAATTGAGCATAACTTTCGTAGACGGTGTCCGTTTCGGGACCATAAGTAGTTTTCGGAAATGTAGCGACCGTTGTGGGTTTAGCTCACGATTTCGTAATGACGTATTAGGGTTTTCGTCCTTTTTTTGAAGAACGACCGCTCGCATATTTTTAACGCTTGGATTTTCGAGCTTCGAAGAAATGAGCATAACTTATGCAAACGGTGTCCGTTTTGGACCCATAAGTACTTTTCGGAAATGTAGCGACCCGTTTGGATTGAACTCACAACTTCGTCGTGACGTATCTGGGATTTTGACCATTTTTTGAAGAAAGTGCACCTGTATATTTGGATTGACGGCGATCGAGAAATTGAGAACAACTTTCGCAGACGGTGTTCGTTTTGGGACCATAATAGTTTTCGAAAGTGTAGCGACCGTTGTGCGTTTAGCTCACGATTTCGTAATGACGTATTAGGGGTACTTGAAGAATGATCGCTCTCATATTTTTAACGCCTGGATTTTCGAGCTTCGAAGAAATGAGCGTAACTTATGCAAACGGTGTCCGTTTTTGGCCCATAAGTACTTTTCGAAAATGTAGCGACCCTTTTGGATTGAACTCACTACTTCTTCATAAAGTACGAGCGAGTTTGACCATTTTTTGAAGAACGTGGAGCTGCATATTTGCATTGACAGCGTTCGAGGAATTGAGCATAACTTTCGTAGACGGTGTCCGTTTCGGGACCATAAGTAGTTTTCGGAAATGTAGCGACCGCTGTGGGTTTAGCTCAACATTTCCTAATGACGTATTAGGGTTTTCGTCCTATTTTTGAAGTACGACCGCTCGCATATTTTTAACGCTTGGATTTTCGACCTTCGAAGAAATGAGCGTAACTTATGCAAACGGTGTCCGTTTTGGGCCCATAAGTACTTTTCAAAAATGTAGCGACCCTTTTGGATTTAACTCACCACTTCTTCGTGACGTATGAGGGATTTTTACCATTTTTTGAAGAACGCGCACCTGCATATTTGGATTGACGGCGTTCGAAGAATTGAGCATAACTTTCGGAGACGGTGTCCGTTTTGGGACCATAAGTCGTTTTCGAAAATGTAGCGACCGTTGTGGGTTTAGCTCACGATTTCGTAATGACGTGTTAGGGGTCCTTGAAGAATGACCGCTCTCATATTTTTAACGCCTGGATTTTCGAGCTTCGAAGAAATGAGCGTAACTTATGCAAACGGTGTCCGTTTTTGGCCCATAAGTACTTTTCGAAAATGTAGCGACCCTTTTGGATTGAACTCACTACTTCGTCATGAAGTATGAGCAATTTTGACCATTTTTTGAAGAACGTGCAGCTGCATATTTGCATTGACAGCGTTCGAGGAATTGAGCATAACTTTCGTAGACGGTGTCCGTTTCGGGACCATAAGTAGTTTTCGGAAAATATAGCGACCGCTGTGGGTTTAGCTCAACATTTCCTAATGACGTATTAGGGTTTTCGTCCTATTTTTGAAGTACGACCGCTCGCATATTTTTAACGCTTGGATTTTCGAGCTTAAAAAAACTGAGCGTAACTTATGCAAACGGTGTCCGTTTTGGGCCCATAAGTACTTTTCAAAAATGTACCGACCCTTTTGGATTGAACTCACCACTTCGTCGTGACGTATGAGGGATTTTTACCATTTTTTGAAGAACGTGCACCTGCATATTTGGATTGACGGCGTTCGAAGAATTGAGCATAACTTTCGTAGACGGTGTCCGTTTTGGGACCATAAGTCGTTTACGAAAATGTATCGACCGTTGTGGGTTTAGCTCACGATTTCGTAATGACGTGTTAGGGTTTTTGTCCTTTTTTTGAATAACGACTCCTCGCATATTTTTAACGCTTGGATTTTCGAGCTTCGAAGAAATGAGCGTAACTTATGCAAACGGTGTCCGTTTTAGGCCCATAAGTACTTTTCGGAAATATAGCGACCCTTTTGGATTGAACTCACTACTTCGTCGTGAAGTACGAGGGATTTTGACCATTTTTTGAAGAACCTTCAGCTGCATATTTGCATTGACGGCGTTCTAGGAATTGAGCATAACTTTCGTAGACGGTGTCCATTTCGGGACCATAAGTAGTTTTCGGAAATGTAGCGACCGCTGTGGGTTTAGCTCAAGATTTCGTAATGACGTATTAGGGTTTTCGTCCTTTTTTTGAAGTACGACCGCTCGTATATTTTTAACGCTTGGATTTTCGAGCTTCGAAGAAATGAGCGTAACTTATGCAAACTGTGTCCGTTTTGGGCCCATAAGTACTTTTCGGAAATGTAGCGACCCGTTTGGATTGAACTCACAACTTCGTCGTGACGTATGAGGGATTTTGACCATTTTTTTGAAGAAAGTGCACCTGCATATTTGGATTGACGGCGTTCGAGGTATTGAGCATAACTTTCGCAGACGATGTCTGTTTTGGGACCATAAGTAGTTTTCGGAGATGTAGCGACCGTTGTGCGTTTAGCTCACGATTTTGTAATGACGTATTAGGGTTTTCGTCCTTTTTTTGAAGAACGACCGCTCGGATATTTTTAACGCTTGGATTTTCGAGCTTCGAAGAAATGAGCGTAACTTATGCAAACGGTGTCCGTTTTTGGCCCATAAGTACTTTTCGGAAATGTAGCGACCCTTTTGGATTGAACTCACTACCTCTTCGTGACGTATGAGGGATTTTGACCATTTTTTGAAGAACGTGCAGCTGCATATTTGGATTGACGGCGTTCGAGGAATTGAGCATAACTTTCGTAGACGGTGTCCGTTTCGGGACCATAAGTAGTTATCGGAAGTGTAGCGACCGCTGTGGGTTTAGCTCACGATTTCGTAATGACATGTTAGGGTTTTTGCCCTTTTTTTGAAGAACGACCGCTCGCATATTTTTAACATTTGGATTTTCGAGCTTCGAAGAAATGAGCGTAACTTATGCAAACGGTGTCCGTTTTGTGCCCATAAGTACTTATAAAAAATGTAGCGACACGTTTGGATTGAACTCACAACTTTGTTGTGACGTATGAGGGATTTTACCATTTTTTGAAGAAAGTGCACCTGCATATTTGGATTGACGGCGTTCGAGGTATTGAGCATAACTTTCACAGGCGGTTTCTGTTTTGGGACCACAAGTAGTTTTCGGAAATGTAGCGACCGTTGTGCGTTTAGCTCACGATTTCGTAATGACGTATTAGGGTTTTCGTCCTTTTTTTGAAGAACGACTGCTCGGATATTTTTAACGCTTGGATTTTCGAGCTTCGAAGAAATGAGCGTAACTTATGCAAACGGTGTCCGGTTTGGGCCCATAAGTACTTTTCGGAAATGTAGCGACCCTTTTGGATTGAACTCACTACCTCTTCGTGACGTATGAGGGATTTCGACCATTTTTTGAAGAAGGTGCAGCTGCATATTTGGATTGACGGCATTCGAGGAATTGAGCATAACTTTCGCAGACGGTGACCGTTTTGGGACCATAAGTAGTTTTCGGAAATGTAGCGACCGTTGTGGGTTTAGCTCAAGATTTCGTAATGACGTATTAGGGTTTTCGTCCTTTTTTTGAAGAACGACCGCTCGCATATTTTTCACGCTTGGATTTTTGAGCTTCGAAGAAATGAGCGTAACTTATGCAAAAGGTGTCCGTTTTTGGGCCCGTAAGTACTTTTCGGAAATGTAGCGACCCTTTTGAATTGAACTCACAATTTTGTCATGACGTATGAGGGATTTTGACCAATTTTTGAAGAACGTGCAGCTGCATATTTGGAATGACGACGTTCGAAAAATTGAGGATAACTTTCGTAGACGGTGTCCGTTTCGGGACCACAATTAGTTTTCGAAAATGTAGCGACCGTTGTGGGTTTAGCTCACGATTTCAAAATGACGTATTAGGTTTTTCGTCCTTTTTTTGAAGAACGACCGCTCGCATATTTTTAACGCTTGGATTTTCGAGCTTCGAAGAAATGAGCGTAACTTAAGCAAACGGTGTCCGTTTTGGGCCAATAAGTACTTTTTAGAAATGTAGCGACCCTTTTGGATTGAACTCACTACTTCGTCGTGACGTATGAGGGATTTTGACCATTTTTTGAAGAACGTGCAGCTGCATATTTGCATTGACAACGTTCGAGGAGTTGAGCATAACTTTCGTAGACGGTGTCCGTTTCGGGACCATAAGTAGTTTTCTGAAATGTAGCGACCGCTGTAGGTTTAGCTCAAGATTTCGTAATAACGTATTAGGGTTTTCGTCCTTTTTTTGAAGAACGACCGCTCGCATATTTTTAACGCT
>NW_019239512.1:86880-119800 GCF_002742605.1 Olea europaea var. sylvestris
TGACCGGTTTGGGACCATAAGTGGTTTTCGGAAATGTAGCGACCGTTGTGGGTTTAGCTCATGATTTCGTAATGACATATTAGGGTTTTCGTCCTTTTTTTGAAGAACGACCGCTCGCATATTTTTCACGCTTGGATTTTCGAGCTTCGAAGAAATGAGCGTAACTTAAGCAAACGGTGTCCGTTTTGGGCCCATAAGTACTTTTCGGAAATGTAGCGACCCTTTTGGATTGAACTCACTACCTCATCATGACGTATGAGGGATTTTGACCATTTTTTGAAGAACGTGCAGCTGCATATTTGGATTGACGGCGTTCGAGGAATTGAGCATAACTTTCGTAGACGATGTCCGTTTCGGGACCATAAGTAGTTTTTAGAAATTTAGCGACCGCCGTGGGTTTAGCTCAAGATTTCGTAATGACGTATTAGGGTTTTCGTCCTTTTTTTGAAGAACGACCGCTCGCATATTTTTAACGCTTGGATTTTCGAGCTTAGAAGAAATGAGAGTAACTTATGCAAAAGGTGTCCGTCTTAGGCCAATAAGTACTTTTCGGAAATGTAGCGACCCTTTTGGATTGAACTCACTATTTCGTCGTGACGTATGAGGGATTTTGACCATTTTTTGAAGAACGTGCAGCTGCATATTTGCATTGACGACGTTCTAGGAATTGAGCATAACTTTCGTAGACGGTGTCCGTTTCGGGACCATAAGTCGGTTTCGGAAATGTAGCGACCGTTGTGGGTTTAGCTCACGATTTCGTAATGACGTGTTGGGGTTTTTGACCTTTTTTTGAAGAACGACCCCTCCCATATTTTTAACGCTTGGATTTTCGAGCTTCGAAGAAATGAGCGTAACTTATGCAAACGGTGTCCCTTTTTGGCCCATAAGTACTTTTCGAAAATGTAGCGTCCCTTTTGGATTGAACTCACAACTACATCATGACGTATGAGGGATTTTGACCATTTTTTGAAGAACGTGCAGCTGCATATTTGGATTGACGGCGTTCGAAGAATTGAGCATCACTTTCGTAGACGGTGTCCGTTTCGGGACCATAATTAGTTTTCGGAAATGTAGCGACCGTTGTGGGTTTAGCTCACGATTTCGTAATGACGTGTTAGGGTTTTTGCCCTTTTTTTGAAGAACGACCCCTCGAATATTTTTAACGCTTGGATTTTCGAGCTTCGAAGAAATGAGCGTAACTTATGCAAACGGTGTCCGTTTTGGGCCCATAAGTACTTTTCGAAAATGTAGCGACCCGTTTGGATTGAACTCACAACTTCGTTGTGACGTATGAGGGATTTTGATCATTTTTTGAAGAAAGTGGACCTGCATATTTGGATTGACGGTGTTCGAGGAATTGAGCATAACTTTCGTAGACGGTGTCCGTTTCGGGACCATAAGCAGTTTTCGGAAGTGTAGCGACCGCTGTGGGTTTAGCTCACGATTTCGTAATGACGTGTTAGGGTTTTTGCCCTTATTTTGAAGAATGACCGCTCGCATATTTTTCACGCTTGGATTTTCGAGCTTCGAAGAAATGAGGTTAACTTATGCAAACGGTGTCCGTTTTGGGCCCATAAGTACTTTTCGGAAATGTAGCGACCCTTTTGGATTGAACTCACTACCTCGTCATGACGTATGAGGGATTTTGACCATTTTTTGACGAACGTGCAGCTGCATATTTGGATTGACGGCGTTCGAGGAATTGAGCATAACTTTCGCAGACGGTGTCCGTTTTGGGACCATAAGTAGTTTTCAGAAATGTAGCGACCGTTTTGGGTTTAGCTCACGATTTCATAATGACGTATTTGGGTTTTCGTCCTTTTTATGAAGAACGACCGCTCGCATATTTATAACGCTTGGATTTTCGAGCTTCGAAGAAATGAGCGTAACTTATGCAAACGGTGTCCGTTTTGGACCCATAAGTACTTTTCGGAAATGTAGCGACCCGTTTGGATTGAACTCACAACTTCGTCGTGACGTATGAGGGATTTTGACCAATTTTTGAAGAAAGTGCACCTGCATATTTGGATTGACGGCGTTCGAGAAATTGAGAACAACTTTCGCAGACGGTGTCCGTTTTGGGACCATAAGTAGTTTTCGGAAATGTAGCGACCGTTGTGCGTTTAGCTCACGATTTCGTAATGACGTATTAGGGGTCCTTTTTTTGAAGAATGACCGCTCTCATATTTTTAACGCTTGGATTTTCGAGCTTCGAAGAAATGAACATAACTTATGCAAACGGTGTCCGTTTTTGGCCCATAAGTACTTTTCGGAAATGTAGCGACCCTTTTGGATTGCACTCACAACTTCTTCAAGACGTATGAGGGATTTTGACCATTTTTTGAAGAATGTGCAGCTGCATATTTGGATTGACGACGTTCGAAGAATTGAGCATAACTTTCGTAGACGATGTCCGTTTCGGGACCATAAGTAGTTTTCAGAAATTTAGCGACCGCTGTGGGTTTAGCTCAAGATTTCGTAATGACGTAATAGGGTTTTCGTCCTTTTTTTGAAGAACGACCGCTCTCATATTTTTAACGCTTGGATTTTCGAGCTTAGAAGAAATGAGCGTAACTTATGCAAACGGTGTCCGTCTTAGGCCAATAAGTACTTTTCGGAAATGTAGCGACCCTTTTGGATTGAACTCACTATTTCGTCGTGACGTATGAGGGATTTTGATCGTTTTTTGAAGAATGTGCAGCTGCATATTTGCATTGACGACGTCCTAGGAATTGAGCATAACTTTCGTAGACGGTGTCCATTTCGGGACCATAAGTCGTTTTCGGAAATGTAGCGACCGTTGTGGGTTTAGCTCACGATTTCATAATGACGTGTTGGGGTTTTTGTCCCTTTTTTGAAGAACGAACCCTCGCATATTTTTAACGCTTGGATTTTTGAGCTTCGAAGAAATGAGCGTAACTTATGCAAACGGTGTCCGTTTTTGGCCCATAAGTACTTTTCGGAAATGTAGTGTCCCTTTTGGATTGAACTCACAACTTCATCATGACGTATGAGGAATTTTTGACCATTTTTTGAAGAACGTGCAGCTGCATATTTGGATTGACGGCGTTCGAAGAATTGAGCATAACTTTCGTAGACGGTGTCCGTTTTGGGACCATAATTAGTTTTCAGAAATGTAGCGACCGCTGTGGGTTTAGCTCAAGATTTCGTAATGACGTATTAGGGTTTTCGTCCTTTTTTTGAAGAACGGCCGCTCGCATATTTTTAACGCTTGGATTTTCGAGCTTCGAAGAAATGAGCGTAACTTATGTAAACGGTGTCCGTTTTGGTCCCATAAGTACTTTCCGAAAATATAGCGACCCGTTTGGATTGAACTCACAACTTCGTTGTGATGTATGAGGGATTTTGACCATTTTTTGAAGAAAGTGGACCTGCATATTTGGATTGACGGCGTTCGAGGTATTGTGCATAACTTTCGCAGACGGTTTCTATTTTGGGACCATAAGTAGTTTTCGAAAATGTAGCGACCGTTGTGCGTTTAGCTCACGATTTCCTAATGACGTATTAGGGTTTTCGTCCTTTTTTTGAAGAACGACCGCTCGGATATTTTTAACGCTTGGATTTTCGAGCTTCGAAGAAATGAGCGTAACTTATTCAAACGGTGTCCTTTTTGGGCCGATAAGTACTTTTCGGAAATGTAGCGACCCTTTTGGATTGAACTCACTACCTCATCGTGACGTATGAGGGATTTCGGCCATTTTTTGAAGAACGTGCAGCTGCATATTTGGATTTATGGCGTTCGAGGAATTGAGCATAACTTTCGCAGACGGTGACCGTTTTGGGACCATAAGTAGTTTTTGGAAATGTAGCGACCGTTGTGGGTTTAGCTCAAGATTTCGTAATGACGTATTAGGGTTTTCGTCCTTTTTTTGAAGAACGACCGCTCGCATATTTTTCACGCTTGGATTTTCGAGCTTCGAAGAAATGAGCGTAACTTATGCAAACGGTGTCCGTTTTGGGCCCATAAGTACTTTTCGGAAATGTAGCGACCCTTTTGGATTGAACTCACTACCTCGTCATGACGTAAGAGGGAATTCGACCATTTTTTGACGAACGTGCAGCTGCATATTTGGATTGACGGCGTTCGAGGAATTGAGCATAACTTTCGCAGACGGTGTCCGTTTTGGGACCATAAGTAGTTTTCAGAAATGTAGCGACCGTTGTGGGTTTAGCTCACGATTTCATAATGACGTATTTGGGTTTTCGTCCTTTTTTTGAAGAACGACCGCTCGCATATTTATAACGCTTGGATTTTTGAGCTTCGAAGAAATGAGCGTAACTTATGTAAACGGTGTCCGTTTTGGGCCCATAAGTACTTTTCGAAAATGTAGCGACCAGTTTGGATTGAACTCACCACTTCGTCGTGACATATGAGGGATTTTGACCATTTTTTCAAGAAAGTGGACCTTCATATTTGGATTGACGGCGTTCGAGGTATTGCGCATAACTTTCGCAGACGGTTTCTGTTTTGGGACCATAAGTAGTTTTCGGAAATATAGCGACCATTGTGCGTTTAGCTCACGATTTCGTAATGACGTATTAGGGTTTTCGTCCTTTTTTTGAAGAACGACCACTTGCATATTTTTGACGCTTGGATTATCGAGCTTCGAAGAAATGAGCGTAACTTATGCAAACGTTGTTCGTTTTGGGCCCATAAGTACTTTTCGGAAATGTAGCGACCCTTTTGGATTGAACTCACAACTTCGTCGTGACGTATGAGGGATTTTGACCATTTTTTGAAGAAAGTGCAGATGCATATTTGGATTGACGGCGTTCGAGGAATTGAGCATAACTTTCGCAGACGCTGTCCTTTTTGGGACCATAAGTAGTTTTCGGAAATATAGCGACCATTGTGCGTTTAGCTCACGATTTCGTAATGACGTATTAGGGTTTTCGTCCTTTTTTTGAAGAACGATTGCTCGCATATTTTTAACGCTTGGATTTTCGAGCTTCGAAGAAATGAGCGTAAATTAAGCAAAAGGTGTTCGTTTTGGGCCAATAAGTACTTTTTGGAAATGTAGCGACCCTTTTGGATTGAACTCACTACTTCGTCGTGACGTATGAGGGATTTTGACCATTTTTTGAAGAACGTGCAGCTGCATATTTGCATTGACGGCATTCGAGGAATTGAGCATAACTTTCGTAGACGGTGTCCGTTTCGGGACCATAAGTAGTTTTCGGAAATGTAGCGACCGTTCTGGGTTTAGCTCACGATTTTGCAATGACCTATTAGGGTTTTCGTCCTTTTTTTGAAGAACGACCGCTCGCATATTTTTAACGCTTGGATTTTCGAGCTTCGAAGAAATGAGCATAACTTATGCAAACGGTGTCCGTTTTGGACCCATAAGTACTTTTCGGAAATGTAGCGACCCATTTGGATTGAACTCACAACTTCGTCATGACGTATGAGGGATTTTGACCATTTTTTGAAGAAAGTGCACCTGCATATTTGGATTGACGGCATTCGAGGAATTGAGAACAACTTTCGCAGACGGTGTCCGTTTTGGGACCATAAGTAGTTTTCGAAAATGTAGCGACCGTTGTGCGTTTAGCTCATGATTTCGTAATGACGTATTAGGGGTCCTTTTTTTGAAGAATGACCGCTCTCATATTTTTAACGCTTGGATTTTTGAGCTTCGAAGAAATGAGCGTAACTTATGCAAACGGTGTACGTTTTTGGCCCATAAGTACTTTTCGGAAATGTAGCGACCCTTTTTGGTTGAACTCACAACTTCATCATGACGTATGAGGGATTTTGACCATTTTTTGAAGAATGTGCAGCTGCATATTTGGATTGACGACTTTCGAAGAATTGAGCATAACTTTCGTAGACGATGTCCGTTTCGGGATCATAAGTAGTTTTCAGAAATTTAGCGACCGCTGTGGGTTTAGCTCAAGATTTCGTAATGACGTATTAGGGTTTTTGTCCTTTTTTTGAAGAACGACCGCTCGCATATTTTTAACGCTTGGATTTTCGAGTTTAGAAGAAATGAGCGTAACTTATGCAAACGGTGTCCGTCTTAGGCCAATAAGTACTTTTTGGAAATGTAGCGACCCTTTTGGATTGAACTCACTATTTCGTCGTGACGTATGAGGGATTTTGACCATTTTTTGAAGAACGTGCAGCTGCATATTTGCATTGACGACGTTCTAGGAATTGAGCATAACTTTCGTAGACGGTGTCCGTTTCGGGACCATAGGTCGTTTTCGGAAATGTAGCGACCGTTGTGGGTTTAGCTCACGATTTCGTAATGACGTGTTGGGGTTTTTGTCCTTTTTTTGAAGAACGACCCCTCGCATATTTTTAACGCTTGGATTTTCAAGCTTCGAAGAAATGAGCGTAACTTATGCAAACGGTGTCCCTTTTTGGCCCATAAGTACTTTTCGGAAATGTAGCGTCGCTTTTGGATTGAACTCATAACTTCATCATGACGTATGAGGGATTTTGACCATTTTTTGAAGAACGTGCAGCTGCATATTTGGATTGACGGCGTTCGAGGTATTGCGCATAACTTTCGCAGACGGTTTCTGTTTTGGGACCATAAGTAGTTTTCGGAAATGTAGCGACCATTGTGGGTTTAGCTCACGATTTCGAAATGACGTATTTGGGTTTTCGTCCTTTTTTTGAAGAACGACCGCTCGCATATTTTTAACGCTTGGATTTTTGAGCTTCGAAGAAATGAGCGTAACTTATGCAAACGGTGTCCGTTTTGGGCCCATAAGTACTTTTCGAAAATGTAGCGACCCGTTTGGATTGAACTCACCACTTCGTCGTGACATATGAGGGATTTTGACCTTTTTTTCAAGAAAGTGGACCTTCATATTTGGATTGACGGCGTTCGAGGTATTGCGCATAACTTTCGCAGACGGTTTCTGTTTTGGGACCATAAGTAGTTTTCGGAAATGTAGCGACCGTTGTGGGTTTAGCTCACGATTTCGAAATGACGTATTTGGGTTCTCGTCCTTTTTTTGAAGAACGATTGCTCGCATATTTTTAACGCTTGGATTTTCGAGCTTCGAAGAAATGAGCGTAACTTATGGAAACGGTGTCCGTTTTGGGCCCATAAGTACTTTTCGAAAATGTAGCGACCCGTTTGGATTGAACTCACCACTTCGTCGTGACGTATGAGGGATTTTGACCATTTTTCGAAGAAAGTGCACCTGCATATTTGGATTGACGGCGTTCGAGAAATTGAGAATAACTTTCGCAGACGGGGTTCGTTTTGGGACCATAATAGTTTTCGAAAGTGTAGCGACCGTTGTGCGTTTAGCTCACGATTTCGTAATGACGTATTTGGGTTTTCGTCCTTTTTTTGAAGAACGATTGCTCGCATATTTTTAACGCTTGGATTTTCGAGCTTCGAAGAAATGAGCGTAACTTATGGAAACGGTGTCCGTTTTGGGCCCATAAGTACTTTTCGAAAATGTAGCGACCCGTTTGGATTGAACTCACCACTTCGTCGTGACGTATGAGGGATTTTGACCATTTTTACGATTGCTCGCATATTTTTAACGCTTGGATTTTCGAGCTTCGAAGAAATGAGCATAACTTATGCAAACGGTGTCCGTTTTGGACCCATAAGTACTTTTCGGAAATGTAGCGGACCGTTTGGATTGAACTCACAACTTCGTCGTGACGTATCTGGGATTTTGACCATTTTTTGAAGAAAGTGCACCTGCATATTTGGATTGACGGCGTTCGAGAAATTGAGAACAACTTTCGCAGACGGTGTTCGTTTTGGGACCATAATAGTTTTCGAAAGTGTAGCGACCGTTGTGCGTTTAGCTCACGATTTCGTAATGACGTATTAGGGGTCCTTGAAGAATGACCGCTCTCATATTTTTAACGCTTGGATTTTCGAGCTTCGAAGAAATGAGCGTAACTTATGCAAACGGTGTCCGTTTTTGGCCCATAAGTACTTTTCGGAAATGTAGCGACCCTTTTGGATTGAACTCACTACTTCGTCATGAAGTACGAGGGATTTTGACCATTTTTTGAAGAACGTGCAGCTGCATATTTGCATTGACGGCGTTCGAGGAATTGAGCATAACTTTCGTAGATGGTGTCCGTTTCGGGACCATAAGTAGTTTTCGGAAATGTAGCGACCGCTGTGGGTTTAGCTCAAGATTTCCTAATGACGTATTAGGGTATTCGTCCTTTTGTTGAAGTACGACCGCTCGCATATTTTTAACGCTTGGTTTTTCGAGCTTAAAAAAACTGAGCGTAACTTATGTAAACGGTGTACGTTTTGGGCCCATAAGTACTTTTCGGAAATGTAGGGACCCGTTTGGATTGAACTTACAACTTCGTCGTGACGTATGAGGGATTTTTGACCATTTTTTGAAGAAAGTGCACCTGCATATTTGGATTGACGGCGTTCGAGGAATTGAGAATAACTTTCGCAGACGGTGTCCGTTTTGGGACCATAAGTAGTTTTCGGAAATGTAGCGACCGTTGTGCGTCTAGCTCACGATTTTGTAATGACGTATTAGGGTTTTCGTCCTTTTTTTGACGAACGACCACTTGCATATTTTTAACGCTTGGATTTTCGAGCTTCGAAGAAATGAGTGCAACTTATGCAAACAGTGTCCGTTTGGGGCCCATAATTACTTTTCGAAAATGTAGCGACCCTTTTGGATTGAACGTCATAACTTCGTTGTGACGTATGAGGGATTTTGACCATTTTTTTGATGAACGTGCAGCTGCATATTTGGATTGACGGCGTTCGAGGAATTGAGCATAACTTTCGCAGACGGTGTCCATTTTGGGACCATAAGTACTTTTCATAAATGTTACGACGGTTTATGGTTTAGCTCACGATTCCGTATTGATGTATTAGGGTTTTCGTCCTTTTTTTGAAGAACGACCACTCGCATATTTTTAACGCTTGGATTTTCGACCTTCAAAGAAATGAGCGTAACCTATGCAAACGGTGTCCGTTTTGGGCCCATAAGTACTTTTCAAAAATGTAGCGACCCTTTTGGATTGAACTCACCACTTCGTCGTGACGTATGAGGGATTTTGACCATTTTTTGAAGAAAGTGGACCTGCATATTTGGATTGACGGCGTTCGAGGTATTGTGCATAACTTTCGCAGACGGTTTCTGTTTTGGGACAATAAGTAGTTTTCGGAAATGTAGCGACCGTTGTGCGTTTAGCTCACGATTTCCTAATTACGTATTAGGGTTTTCGTCCTTTTTTCGAAGAACGACCGCTCGGATATTTTTAACGCTTGGATTTTCGAGCTTCGAAGAAATGAGCGTAACTTATGCAAACGGTGTCCGTTTTGGGCCCATAAGTACTTTTCGGAAATGTAGCGACCCTTTTGGATTGAACTCACTACCTCTTCGTGATGTATGAGGGATTTTGACCATTTTTTGAAGAACGTGCAGCTGCATATTTGGATTGACGACGTTCGAGGAATTGAGCATAACTTTCGTAGATGGTGTCCGTTTCGGGACCATAAGTAGTTTTTGGAAGTGTAGCGACCGCTGTGGGTTTAGCTCACGATTTCGTAATGACGTGTTAGGGTTTTTGCCCTTTTTTTGAAGAACAACCGCTCGCATATTTTTAACGCTTGGATTTTCGAGCTTCGAAGAAATGAGCGTAACTTATGCAAACTGTGTCCGTTTTGGGCCCATAAGTACTTTTCGGAAATGTAGCGACCCGTTTGGATTGAACTCACAACTTCGTCGTGACGTATGAGGGATTTTGACCATTTTTTGAAGAAAGTGCACCTCCAATTTGGATTGACGGCGTTCGAGGTATTGAGCATAACTTTCGCAGACGGTGTCTGTTTTGGGACCATAAGTAGTTTTCGGAGATGTAGCGACCGTTGTGCGTTTAGCTCACGATTTTGTAATGACGTATTAGGGTTTTCGTCCTTTTTTTGAAGAACGACCGCTCGCATATTTTTAACGCTTGGATTTTCGAGCTTCGAAGAAATGAGCGTAACTTATGCAAACGGTGTCCGTTTTGGGCCCATAAGTACTTTTCGAAAATGTAGCGACTGCATATTTGGATTGACGGCGTTCGAGGAATTGAGCATAACTAGTTTTCGGAAATGTAGCGACCGTTGTGGGTTTAGCTCACGATTTCGTAATGACGTATTAGGGTTTTCGTCCTTTTTTTGAAGAACGACCGCTCGCATATTTTTCACTGACGGCGTTCGAGGAATTGAGCATAACTAGTTTTCGGAAATGTAGCGACCGTTGTGGGTTTAGCTCACGATTTCGTAATGACGTATTAGGGTTTTCGTCCTTTTTTTGAAGAACGACCGCTCGCATATTTTTCACTGACGGCGTTCGAGGAATTGAGCATAACTAGTTTTCGGAAATGTAGCGACCGTTGTGGGTTTAGCTCACGATTTCGTAATGACGTATTAGGGTTTTCGTCCTTTTTTTGAAGAACGACCGCTCGCATATTTTTCACTGACGGCGTTCGAGGAATTGAGCATAACTAGTTTTCGGAAATGTAGCGACCGTTGTGGGTTTAGCTCACGATTTCGTAATGACGTATTAGGGTTTTCGTCCTTTTTTTGAAGAACGACCGCTCGCATATTTTTCACTGACGGCGTTCGAGGAATTGAGCATAACTAGTTTTCGGAAATGTAGCGACCGTTGTGGGTTTAGCTCACGATTTCGTAATGACGTATTAGGGTTTTCGTCCTTTTTTTGAAGAACGACCGCTCGCATATTTTTCACTGACGGCGTTCGAGGAATTGAGCATAACTAGTTTTCGGAAATGTAGCGACCGTTGTGGGTTTAGCTCACGATTTCGTAATGACGTATTAGGGTTTTCGTCCTTTTTTTGAAGAACGACCGCTCGCATATTTTTCACTGACGGCGTTCGAGGAATTGAGCATAACTAGTTTTCGGAAATGTAGCGACCGTTGTGGGTTTAGCTCACGATTTCGTAATGACGTATTAGGGTTTTCGTCCTTTTTTTGAAGAACGACCGCTCGCATATTTTTCACTGACGGCGTTCGAGGAATTGAGCATAACTAGTTTTCGGAAATGTAGCGACCGTTGTGGGTTTAGCTCACGATTTCGTAATGACGTATTAGGGTTTTCGTCCTTTTTTTGAAGAACGACCGCTCGCATATTTTTCACTGACGGCGTTCGAGGAATTGAGCATAACTAGTTTTCGGAAATGTAGCGACCGTTGTGGGTTTAGCTCACGATTTCGTAATGACGTATTAGGGTTTTCGTCCTTTTTTTGAAGAACGACCGCTCGCATATTTTTCACTGACGGCGTTCGAGGAATTGAGCATAACTAGTTTTCGGAAATGTAGCGACCGTTGTGGGTTTAGCTCACGATTTCGTAATGACGTATTAGGGTTTTCGTCCTTTTTTTGAAGAACGACCGCTCGCATATTTTTAACGCTTGGATTTTCTGCAGCTGCATATTTGGATTGACGGCGTTCGAGGAATTGAGCATAACTTTCGTAGACGGTGTCCGTTTCCGGACCATAAGTAGTTTTCGGAAGTGTAGCGACCGCTGTGGGTTTAGCTCACGATTTCGTAATGACGTGTTAGGGTTTTTGCCCTTTTTTTGAAGAACGACCGCTCGCATATTTTTAACGCTTGGATTTTCTGCAGCTGCATATTTGGATTGACGACGTTCGAGGAATTGAGCATAACTTTCGTAGACGGTGTCCGTTTCGGGACCATAAGTAGTTTTCGGAAATGTAGCGACCCTTTTGGATTGAACTCACTACTTCGTCGTGACGTATGAGGGATTTTGACCATTTTTTGAAAAACGTGCAGCCGCATATTTGCATTGACGACGTACGAGGAATTGAGCATATCTTTCGTAGACGGTGTCCGTTTCGGGACCATAAGTAGTTTTCGGAAATGTAGCGACCGCTGTAGGTTTAGCTCAAGATTTCGTAATAACGTATTAGGGATTTCGTCCTTTTTTTGAAGAACGACTGCTGGCATATTTTTAACGCTTGGATTTTCTAGATTCGAAGAAATGAGCGTAACTTATGCAAACGGTGTCCGTTTTGTGCCCATAAGTACTTTTCGAAAATGTAGCGACACGTTTGGATTGAACTCACAACTTCGTTGTGACGTATGAGGGATTTTACCATTTTTTGAAGAAAGTGCACCTGCATATTTGGATTGACGGCGTTCGAGGTATTGAGAATAACTTTCAGAGGCGGTTTCTGTTTTGGGACCACAAGTAGATTTCGGAAATGTAGCGACCGTTGTACGTTTAGCTCATGATTTCGTAATGACGTATTAGGGTTTTCGTCCTTTTTTTGAAGAACGACTGCTCGGATATTTTTAACGCTTGGATTTTCGAGCTTCGAAGAAATGAGCGTAACTTATGCAAACGGTGTCCGTTTTGGGCCCATAAGTACTTTTCGGAAATGTAGCGACCCTTTTGGATTGAACTCACTACCTCTTCGTGACGTATGAGGGATTTCGACCATTTTTTGAAGAAGGTGCAGTTGCATATTTGGATTGACGGCGTTCGAGGAATTGAGCATAACTTTCGCAGACGGTGACCGTTTTGGGACCATGAGTAGTTTTCGGAAATGTAGCGACCGTTGTGGGTTTAGCTCAAGATTTCGTAATGACGTATTAGGGTTTTCGTCCTTTTTTTGAAGAACGACCGCTCGCATATTTTTCACGCTTGGATTTTCGAGCTTCGAAGAAATGAGCGTAACTTATGCAAAAGGTGTCCGTTTTTGGGCCCATAAGTACTTTTCGGAAATGTAGCGACCCTTTTGAATTGAACTCACAATTTTGTCATGACGTATGAGGGATTTTGACCAATTTTTGAAGAACGTGCAGCTGCATATTTGGAATGACGACGTTCGAAAAATTGAGCATAACTTTCATAGACGGTGTCCGTTTCGGGACCATAATTAGTTTTCGGAAATGTAGCGACCGTTGTGGGTTTAGCTCATGATTTCAAAATGACGTATTAGGTTTTTCGTCCTTTTTTTGAAGAACGACCGCTCGCATATTTTTAGCGCTTGGATTTTCGAGCTTCGAAGAAATGAGCGTAACTTAAGCAAACGGTGTCCGTTTTGGGCCAATAAGTACTTTTTGGAAATGTAGCGACCCTTTTGGATTGAACTCACTACTTCGTCGTGACGTATGAGGGATTTTGACCCTTTTTTGAAGAACGTGCAGCTGCATATTTGCATTGACGACGTTCGAGGAGTTGAGCATAACTTTCGTAGACGGTGTCCGTTTCGGGACCATAAGTAGTTTTCGGAAATGTAGCGACCGCTGTAGGTTTAGCTCAAGATTTCGTAATAACGTATTAGGGATTTCGTCCTTTTTTTGAAGAACGACCGCTCGCATATTTTTAACGCTTGGATTTTCGAGCTTCGAAGAAATGTGCGTAACTTATGCAAACGGTGTCCGTTTTGGGCCCATAAGTACTTTTCAAAAATGTAGCGACCCGTTTGGATTGAACTCACAACTTCGTTGTGATGTATGAGGGATTTTGACAATTTTTTGAAGAAAGTGCACCTGCATATTTGGATTGACGGCGTTCGAGGTATTGTGCATAACTTTCGCAGACGGTTTCTGTTTTGGGGACATAAGTAGTTTTCGGAAATGTAGCGACCGTTGTGCGTTTAGCTCACGATTTCGTAATGACGTCTTAGGGTTTTCGTCCTTTTTTGAAGAACGACCGCTCGCATATTTTTAACGCTTGGATTTTCGAGCTTCGAAGAAATGAGCGTAACTTATGCAAACGGTATCCGTTTTTGGCCCATAAGTGCTTTTCGAAAATGTAGCGACCCTTTTGGATTGACCTCACTACCTCGTCGTGACGTATGAGGGATTTCGACCATTTTTTGAAGAACGTGCAGCTGCATATTTGGATTGACGGCGTTCGAGGAATTGAGCATAACTTTCGCAGACGGTGACCGCTTTGGGACCATAAGTGGTTTTCGAAAATGTAGCGACCGTTGTGGGTTTAGCTCATGATTTCTTAATGATGTATTAGGGTTTTCGTCCTTTTTTTGGAGAACGACCGCTCGCATATTTTTCACGCTTGGATTTTCGAGCTTCGAAGAAATGAGCGTAACTTATGCAAATGGTGTCCGTTTTGGGCCCATAAGTACTTTTCGGAAATGTAGCGACCCTTTTGGATTGAACTCACTACCTCGTCATGACGTATGAGGGATTTTGACCATTTTTTGAAGAACGTGCAGCTGCATATTTGGATTGACGGCGTTCGAGGAATTGAGCATAACTTTCGTAGACGATGTCCGTTTCGGGACCATAAGTAGTTTTTAGAAATTTAGCGACCGCCGTGGGTTCAGCTCAAGATTTCGTAATGACGTATTAGGGTTTTCGTCCTTTTTTTGAAGAACGACCGCTCGCATATTTTTAACGCTTGGATTTTCGAGCTTAGAAGAAATGAGAGTAACCTATGCAAACGGTGTCCGTCTTAGGCCAATAAGTACTTTTCGGAAATGTAGCGACCCTTTTGGATTGAACTCACTATTTCGTCGTGACGTATGAGGGATTTTGACCATTTTTTGAAGAACGTGCAGCTGCATATTTGCATTGACGACGTTCTAGGAATTGAGCATAACTTTCGTAGACGGTGTCCGTTTCGGGACCATAAGTCGTTTTCGGAAATGTAGCGACCGTTGTGGGTTTAGCTCACGATTTCGTAATGACGTGTTGGGGTTTTTGACCTTTTTTTGAAGAACGACCGCTCGCATATTTTTAACGCTTGGATTTTCGAGCTTCGAAGAAATGAGCGTAACTTATGCAAACGGTGTCCGTTTTTGGCCCATAAGTACTTTTCGAAAATGTAGCGTCCCTTTTGGATTGAACTCACAAGTTCATCGTGACGTATGAGGGATTTTGACCATTTTTTGAAGAACGTGCAGCTGCATATTCGGATTGACGGCGTTCGAAGAATTGAGCATAACTTTCGTAGACGGTGTCCGTTTCGGGACCATAATTAGTTTTCAGAAATGTTACGACCGCTGTGGGTTTAGCTCAAGATTTCGTAATGATGTATTAGGGTTTTCGTCCTTTTTTTGAAGAACGATCGCTCGCATATTTTTAACGCTTGGATTTTCGAACTTCGAAGAAATGAGCGTAACTTATGCAAACGGTGTCCGTTTTGGGCCCATAAGTACTTTTCGAAAATGTAGCGACCCGTTTGGATTGAACTCACAACTTTGTTGTGACGTATGAGGGATTTTGACCATTTTTTGAAGAAAGTGGACCTGCATATTTGGATTGACGGCGTTCGAGGTATTGTGCATAACTTTCGCAGACGGTTTCTGTTTTGGGACAATAAGTAGTTTTCGGAAATGTAGCGACCGTTGTGCGTTTAGCTCACGATTTCCTAATTACGTATTAGGGTTTTCGTCCTTTTTTTGAAGAACGACCGCTCGGATATTTTTAACTCTTGGATTTTCGAGCTTCGAAGAAATGAGCGTAACTTATGCAAACGGTGTCCGTTTTGGGCCCATAAGTACTTTTCGAAAATGTAGCGACCCTTTTGGATTGAACTCACTACCTCTTCGTGATGTATGAGGGATTTTGACCATTTTTTGAAGAACGTGCAGCTGCATATTTGGATTGACGACGTTCGAGGAATTGAGCAAAACTTTCGCAGACGGTGTCCGTTTTGGGACCATAAGTAGTTTTCGAAAATGTAGGGACCATTGTGCGTTTAGCTCACGATTTCATAATGACGTATTAAGGGTCCTTTTTTTGAAGAATGACCGCTCTCATATTTTTAACGCTTGGATTTTCGAGCTTCGAAGAAATGAGTGTAACTTATGCAAACGGTGTCCGTTTTTGGCCCATAAGTACTTTTCGGAAATGTAGCGACCCTTTTGGATTGAACTCACAAGTTCATCATGACGTATGAGGGATTTTGACCATTTTTTGAAGAACGTACAGCTGCATATTTGGATTGACGGCGTTCGAGGAATTGAGCATAACTTTCGCAGGGGATTTTGACCATTTTTTGAAGAACGTACAGCTGCATATTTGGATTGACGGCGTTCGAGGAATTGAGCATAACTTTCGCAGACGGCGTCCGTTTCGGGACCATAAGTAGTTTTCGGAAATGTAGCAACCGTTGTGGGTTTAGCTCAAGATTTCGTAATGACGTGTTAGGGTTTTTGTCCTTTTTTTGAAGAACAACCCCTCGCATATTTTTAACGCTTGGATTTTCGAGCTTCGAAGAAATGATCGTAACTTATGCAAACGGTGTCCGTTTTGGGCCCATAAGTACTTTTTGGAAATATAGCGACCCTTTTGGATAGAACTCACTACTTCGTCGTGAAGTACGAGGGATTTTGACCATTTTTTGAAGAACGTGCAGCTGCATATTTGGATTGACGGCGTTCGAGGAATTGAGTATAACTTTCGCAGACGGTGTACGTTTTGGGACCATAAGTAGATTTCGGAAATGTAGCGACCGTTGTGGGTTTAGCTCACGATTTTGTACTGACGTATTAGGGTTTTCGTCCTTTTTTTGAAGAACGACCGCTCGCATATTTTTAACGCTTGGATTTTCGAGCTTCGAAGAAATGAGCGTAACTTATGAAAACGGTGTCCGTTTTGGGCCCATAAGTACTTTTCAGAAATGTAGCGACCCTTTTGGATTGAACTCATTACTTCGTCGTGACATATGAGGGATTTTGACCAATTTTTGAAGAACGTGCAGCTGCATATTTGGATTGACGGCGTTCGAAAAATTGAGCATAACTTTCATAGATGGTGTCCGTTTCGGGACCATCAGTAGTTTTCGGAAATGTAGCGACCGTTGGGGGTTTAGCTCACGATTTCGAAATGACGTATTAGGGTTTTCGTCCATTTTTTGAAGAACGACCACTCGCATATTTTTAACGCTCGGGTTCTCGAGCTTCGAAGAAATGAGCGTAACTTATGCAAACGGTGTCCGTTTTGGGCCCATAAGTACTTTTCGAAAATGTAGCGACCCATTTGGATTGAACTCACTACCTCTTCGTGACGTATGAAGGATTTTGCCCATTTTTTGAAGAACGTGCAGCTGCATATTTGGATTGACGACGTTCGAGGAATTGAGCATAACTTTCGCAGACGGTGTCCGTTTTGGGACCATAAGTAGTTTTCGAAAATGTAGCGACCATTGTGCATTTAGCTCACTATTTCGTAATGACGTATTAGGGTTTTCGTCCTTTTTTTGAAGAACGACCGCTAGCATATTTTTAATGCTTGGATTTTCGAGCTTCGAAGAAATGAGCGTAACTTATGCAAACGGTGTCCGTTTTGGGCCAATAAGTACTTTTCGGAAATGTAGCGACCGCTGTGGGTTTAGCTCACGATTTCGTAATGACGTGTTAGGGTTTTCGTCCTGTTTTTGAAGAACGACCGCTAGCATATTTTTAACGCTTGGATTTTCGAGCTTCGAAGAAATGAGCGTAACTTATGCAAACGGTGTCCGTTTTGGGCCAATAAGTACTGTTCGGAAATATAGCGACCCTTTTGGATTGAACTCACTACTTCGTCGTGACGTATGAGGGATTTTGACCCTTTTTTGAAGAACGTGCAGCTGCATATTTGCATTGACGGCGTTCGAGGAATTGAGCATAACTTTCGTAGACGGTGTCCGTTTCGGGACCATAAGTAGTTTTCAGAAATGTAGCGACCACTGTGGGTTTAGCTCAAGATTTCGTAATGACGCATTAGGGTTTTCGTCCTTTTTTTGAAGAACGACCCCTCGCATATTTTTAACGCTAGGATTTTCGAGCTTCGAAGAAATGAGCGTAACTTATGCAAACAGTGTCCATTTTGGGCTCATAAGTACTTTTCGGAAATGTATCGACCCGTTTGGATTGAACTAACAACTTCGTCATGACGTATGAAGGATTCTGACCATTTTTTGAAGAAAGTGCACCTGCATATTTTGATTGACGGCGTTCGAGGTATTGAGCATAACTTTCGCAGACGGTGTCTGTTTTGGGACCATAAGTAGTTTTTGGAGATGTAGCGACCGTTGTGCGTTTAGCTCACGATTTCGTAATGACGTATTAGGGTTTTCGTCCTTTTTTTGAAGAACGACCGCTCGCATATTTTTAACGCTTGGATTTTCGAGCTTTGAAGAAATGAGCGTAACTTATGCAAACGGTGTCCGTTTTGGGCCCATAAGTACTTTTCGAAAATGTAGCGACCCGTTTGGATTGAACTCACCACTTTATCGTGACATATGAGGGATTTTGACCATTTTTTGAAGAACGTGTAGATGCATATTTGGATTGACGGTGTTCGAGGAATTGAGCAAAACTTTCGCAGACGGTGTCCGTTTTGGGACCATAAGTAGTTTTCGGAAATGTAGGGACCGTTGTGCGTTTAGCTCACGATTTCATAATGACGTATTAAGGGTCCTTTTTTTGAAGAATGACCGCTCTCATATTTTTAACGCTTGGATTTTCGAGCTTCGAAGAAATGAGTGTAACTTATGCAAACAGTGTCCGTTTTTGGCCCATAAGTACTTTTCGGAAATGTAGCGACCCTTTTGGATTGAACTCACAAGTTCATCATGACGTATGAGGGATTTTGACCATTTTTTGAAGAAGTGCAGCTGCATATTTGGATTGACGGCGTTCGAGGAATTGAGCATAACTTTCGCAGACGGCGTCCGTTTTGGGACCATATGTAGTTTTCGAAAATGTAGCGACCGTTGTGCGTTTAGCTCACGATTTCGTAATGACGTATTAGGGTTTTCGTCCTTTTTTTGAAGAACGACCACTCGGATATTTTTAACGCTTGGATTTTCGAGCTTCGAAGAAATGAGCGTAACTTATGCAAACAGTTTCCGTTTTGGGCCCATAAGTACTTTTCGGAATGTAGTGACCCTTTTGGATTGAACTCACTACCTTGTCGTGACGTATGAGGGATTTTGACCATTTTTTGAAGAACGTGCAGCTGCATATTTGGATTGACGGCGTTCGAGCATAACTTTCACAGACGGCGTCCGTTTCGGGACCATAAGTAGTTTTCGGAAATGTAGCAACCGTTGTGGGTTTAGCTCAAGATTTCGTAATGACGTGTTAGGGTTTTTGTCCTTTTTTTGAAGAACGACCCCTCGCATATTTTTAACGCTTTGATTTTCGAGCTTCGAAGAAATGATCGTAACTTATGCAAACGGTGTCCGTTTTGGGCCCATAAGTACTTTTTGGAAATATAGCGACCCTTTTGGATAGAACTCACTACTTCGTCGTGACGTACGAGGGATTTTGACCATTTTTTAAAGAACGTGCAGCTGCATATTTGGATTGACAGCGTTCGAGGAATTGAGTATAACTTTCGCAGACGGTGTACGTTTTGGGACCATAAGTAGATTTCAGAAATGTAGCGACCGTTGTGGGTTTAGCTCACGATTTCGTACTGACGTATTAGGGTTTTCGTCCTTTTTTTGAAGAACGACCGCTCGCATATTTTTAACGCTTGGATTTTCGAGCTTCGAAGAAATGAGCGTAACTTATGAAAACGGTGTCCGTTTTGGGCCCATAAGTACTTTTCGGAAATGTAGCGACCCTTTTGGATTGAACTCACAACTTCGTCGTGACATATGAGGGATTTTGACCAATTTTTGAAGAACGTGCAGCTGCATATTTGGATTGACGGCGTTCGAAAAATTGAGCATAACTTTCGTAGATGGTGTCCGTTTCGGGACCATAAGTAGTTTTCGGAAATGTAGCGACCATTGGGGGTTTAGCTCACGATTTTGAAATGACGTATTAGGGTTTTCGTCCATTTTTTGAAGAACGACCACTCGCATATTTTTAACGCTCGGGTTCTCGAGCTTCGAAGAAATGAGCGTAACTTATGCAAACGGTGTCCGTTTTGGGCCCATAAGTACTTTTCGAAAATGTAGCGACCCATTTGGATTGAACTCACTACCTCTTCGTGACGTATGAAGGATTTTGACCATTTTTTTAAGAACGTGCAGCTGCATATTTGGATTGACGACGTTCGAGGAATTGAGCATAACTTTCGCAGACGGTGTCCGTTTTGGGACCATAAGTAGTTTTCGAAAATGAAGCGACCATTGTGCATTTAGCTCACTATTTCGTAATGACTTATTAGGGTTTTCGTCCTTTTTTTGAAGAACGACCGGTAGCATATTTTTAACGCTTGGATTTTTGAGCTTCGAAGAAATGTGCGTAACTTATGCAAACGGTGTCCGTTTTGGGCCAATAAGTACTGTTCGGAAATGTAGCAACCCTTTTGGATTGAACTCACTACTTCGTCGTGACGTATGAGGGATTTTGACCATTTTTTGAAGAACGTGCAGCTGCATATTTGCATTGACGACGTTCGAGGAATTGAGCATAACTTTCGTAGACGGTGTCCGTTTCGGGACCATAAATAGTTTTCGGAACTGTAGCGCCCGTTGTGGGTTTAGCTCACGATTTCGTAATGATGTGTTAGGGTTTTTGTCCTTTTTTTGATGAACGACCCCTCGCATATTTTTAACGCTCGAATTTTCGGGCGTCGAAGAAATGATCGTAACTTATACAAACGGTGTCCGTTTTGGGCCCATAAGTACTTTTCGGAAATATAGCGACCCTTTTGGATTGAACTCACTACTCATCGTGAAGTACGAGGGATTTTGACCATTTTTTGAAGAACGTGCAACCGCATATTTGGATTGACGGCGTTCGAGGAATTGAGCATAACTTTCGCAGACGGTGTCCGTTTTGGGATCATAAGTAGTTTTCGAAAATGTAGCGACCGTTGTGGGTTTAGCTCACGATTTTGTACTAACGTATTAGGGTTTTCGTCCTTTTTTTGAAGAACGACCGCTCGCATATTTTTAACGCTCGGATTTTCGACCTTCGAAGAAATGAGCGTAACTTATGCAAACGGTGTCCGTTTTGGGCCCATAAGTACTTTTCGGAAATATAGCGACCCTTTTGGATTGAACTCACTACCTCTTCGTGACGTATGAGGGATTTTGACCATTTTTTGAAGAACGTGCAGCTGCATATTTGCATTGACGACGTTCGAGGAATTGAGCATAACTTTCGCAGACGGTGTCCGTTTTGGGACCATAAGTAGTTTTCGAAAATGTAACGACCGTTGTGGGTTTAGCTCACGATTTTGTACTAACGTATTAGGGTTTTCGTCCTTTTTTTGAAGAACGACCGCTCGCATATTTTTAACGCTCGGATTTTCGAGCTTCGAAGAAATGAGCGTAACTTATGCAAACGGTGTCCGTTTTGGGCCCATAAGTACTTTTCGGAAATGTAGCGACCCTTTTGGATTGTACTCACAACTTCGTCGTGTCGTATGAGGGATTTTGACTATTTTTTGAACAACGTGCAGCTGCATATTTTGATTGACGACGTTCGAGGAATTGAGCATAACTTTCGCAGACGTTGTCCGTTTTGGGACCATAACTAGTTTTCGAAAATGTAGCGACCGTTGTGGGTTTTGCTCACGATTTCGTACTGACGTATTAGGGTTTTCGTCCTTTTTTTGAAGAACGACCGCTCGCATATTTTTAACGCTTGGATTTTCGAGCTTCGAAGAAATGAGCGTAACTTAAGGAAATGGTGTCTGTTTTGGGCCCATAAGTACTTTTCGGAAATGTACCGACCCTTTTGGATTGAACTCACAACTTCGTCGTGACGTATGAGGGATTTTGACCATTTTTGGAAGAACGTGCACCTTCATATTTGGATTGACGGCGTTCGAAGTATGGAGCATAACTTTCGTAGACAGTGTCCGTTTCGGGACCATAAGTACTTTTCGGAAATGTAGCGACCGTTATGGGTTTAGCTCATGATTTCTAAATGACGTATTAGGGTTTTCGTCCATTTTTTGAAGAACGACCACTCGCATATTTTTAACGCTCGGATTTTCGAGCTTCGAAGAAATGAGCGTAACTTATGGAAACGGTGTCCGTTTTGGGCCAATAAGTACTGTTCAGAAATGTAGCGACCCTTTTGGATTGAACTCACTACTTCGTCGTGATGTATGAGGGATTTTGACCATTTTTTGAAGAACGTGCAGCTGGATATTTGCATTGACGACGTTCGAGGAATTGAGCATAACTTTCGTAGACGGTGTCCGTTTCGGGACCATAAGTAGTTTACGGAAATGTAGCGACATTTGTGGGTTTAGCTCACGATTTCATAATGACGTGTTAGGGTTTTTGTCCTTTTTTTGAAGAACGACCCCTCGCATATTTTTAACGCTTGGATTTTCGAGCTTCGAAGAAATGATCGTAACTTATGCAAACGGTGTCCGTTTTGGGCCCATAAGTACTTTTTGGAAGTATAGCGACCCTTTTGGATAGAACTCACTACTTCGTCGTGAAGTACGAGGGATTTTGACCATTTTTTGAAGAACGTGCAGCTGCATATTTGGATTGACGGCGTTCGAGGAATTGAGCATAACCTTCGCAGACGGTGTACGTTTTGGGACCATAAGTAGATTTCGGAAATGTAGCGACCGTTGTGGGTTTAGCTCACGATTTCGTACTGACGTATTAGGGTTTTCGTCCTTTTTTTGAAGAACGACCGCTCGCATATTTTTAACGCTTGGATTTTCAAGCTTCGAAGAAATGAGCGTAACTTAAGGAAACGGTGTCCGTTTTGGGCCCATAAGTACTTTTCGGAAATATAGCGACCCTTTTGGATTGAACTCACCACTTCGTCGTGACGTATGAGGGATTTTGACCAATTTTTGAAGAACGTGCACCTGCATATTTGGATTGACGGCGTTCAAAAAATTGAGCATAACTTTCGTAGATGGTGTCCGTTTCGGGACCATAAGTAGTTTTCGGAAATGTAGCGATCGTTGTGGGTTTAGCTCACGATTTCGAAATGACGTATTAGGGTTTGCGTCCATTTTTTGATGAACGACCACTCGCATATTTTCAACGCTCGGATTTTCGAGCTTCGAAGAAATGAGCGTAACTTATGCAAACGGTGTCCGTTTTGGGACCATAAGTACTTTTCGGAAATGTAGCGACCCTTTTCGATTGAACTCACTACCTCTTCGTGACGTATGAAGGATTTTTACCATTTTTTGAAGAACGTGCAGCTGCATATTAGATTGACGGCGTTCGAGGAATTGAGCATAACTTTCGCAGACGGTGTCCGTTTTGGGACCATAAGTAGTTTTCGGAAATGTAGCGACCATTGTGCGTTTAGCTTACGATTTCGTAATGACGTATTAGGGTTTTCGTCCTTTTTTTGAAGAACGACCGCTAGCATATTTTTAACGCTTGGATTTTTGAGCTTCGAAGAAATGAGCGCAACTTATGCAAATGGTGTCCGTTTTGGGCCAATAAGTACTTTTCGGAAATATAGCGACCCTTTTGGATTGAACTCACTACTTCGTCGTGAAGTACGAGGGATTTTGACCATTTTTTGAAGAACGTGCAGTTGCATATTTGGATTGACGGCGTTCGAGGAATTGAGCATAACTTTCGTAGATGGTGTCCGTTTAGGGACCATAAGTAGTTTTCGGAAATGTAGCGACCGTTGTGGGTTTGGCTCACGATTTCAAAATGACGTATTAGGGTTTTCGTCCATTTTTTGAGGAACGACCACTCGCATATTTTTAACGCTCGGATTTTCGAGCTTCGAAGAAATGAGCGTTACTTATGCAAACGGTGTCCGTTTTGGGCCCATAAGTACTTTTCGAAAATGTAGCGACCCTTTTGGATTGAACTCACTACCTCTTCGTGACGTATGAAGGATTTTGACCATTTTTTGAAGAACGTGCAGCTGCATATTTGGATTGACGGAGTTCGAGGAATTGAGCATTACTTTCGCAGACGGTGTCCGTTTTGGGACCATAAGTAGTTTTCGGAAATGTAGCGACCGTTGTGGGTTTAGCTCATGATTTCGAAATGACGTATTAGGGTTTGCGTCCATTTTTTGATGAACGACCACTAGCATATTTTTAACGCTCGGATTTTCGAGCTTCGAAGAAATGAGCGTAACTTATGCAAATGGTGTCCGTTTTGGGACCATAAGTACTTTTCGGAAATGTAGCGACTCTTTTGGATTGAACTCACTACTTCGTCGTGAAGTACGAGGGATTTTGACCATTTTTTGAGGAACGTGCAGCTACATATTTGCATTGACGGCGTTCGAGGAATTGAGCATAACTTTCGTAGACGGTGTCCGTTTCGGGACCATAAGTTGTTTTCGGAAATGTAGCGACCGTTGTGGGTTCAGCTCACGATTTCGCAATGACGTGTTAGGGTTTTTGTCTTGTTTTTGAAGAACGATGCCTCGCATATTTTTAACGCTTGGATTTTGGAGCTTCGAAGAAATGACCGTAACTTATGCAAACGGTGTCTGTTTTGGGCCCATAAGTACTTTCGGAAATGTAGCGACCGTTGTGGGTTCAGCTCACGATTTCGCAATGACGTGTTAGGGTTTTTGTCCTTTTTTTGAAGAACGATCGCTCGCATATTTTTAACGCTTGGATTTTCGACCTTCGAAGAAATGAGCGTAACTTATGCAAACGGTGTCTGTTTTGGGCCCATAAGTACTTTCGGAAATGTAGCGACCGTTGTGGGTTCAGCTCACGATTTCGCAATGACGTGTTAGGGTTTTTGTCCTTTTTTTGAAGAACGATCGCTCGCATATTTTTAACGCTTGGATTTTCGACCTTCGAAGAAATGAGCGTAACTTATGCAAACGGTGTCTGTTTTGGGCCCATAAGTACTTTCGGAAATGTAGCGACCGTTGTGGGTTCAGCTCACGATTTCGCAATGACGTGTTAGGGTTTTTGTCCTTTTTTTGAAGAACGATCGCTCGCATATTTTTAACGCTTGGATTTTCGACCTTCGAAGAAATGAGCGTAACTTATGCAAACGGTGTCTGTTTTGGGCCCATAAGTACTTTCGGAAATGTAGCGACCGTTGTGGGTTCAGCTCACGATTTCGCAATGACGTGTTAGGGTTTTTGTCCTTTTTTTGAAGAACGATCGCTCGCATATTTTTAACGCTTGGATTTTCGACCTTCGAAGAAATGAGCGTAACTTATGCAAACGGTGTCTGTTTTGGGCCCATAAGTACTTTCGGAAATGTAGCGACCGTTGTGGGTTCAGCTCACGATTTCGCAATGACGTGTTAGGGTTTTTGTCCTTTTTTTGAAGAACGATCGCTCGCATATTTTTAACGCTTGGATTTTCGACCTTCGAAGAAATGAGCGTAACTTATGCAAACGGTGTCTGTTTTGGGCCCATAAGTACTTTCGGAAATGTAGCGACCGTTGTGGGTTCAGCTCACGATTTCGCAATGACGTGTTAGGGTTTTTGTCCTTTTTTTGAAGAACGATCGCTCGCATATTTTTAACGCTTGGATTTTCGACCTTCGAAGAAATGAGCGTAACTTATGCAAACGGTGTCTGTTTTGGGCCCATAAGTACTTTCGGAAATGTAGCGACCGTTGTGGGTTCAGCTCACGATTTCGCAATGACGTGTTAGGGTTTTTGTCCTTTTTTTGAAGAACGATCGCTCGCATATTTTTAACGCTTGGATTTTCGAGCTTCGAAGAAATGAGCGTAACTTATGCAAATGGTGTCCGTTTTGGGACCATAAGTACTTTTCGGAAATGTAGCGACTCTTTTCGATTGAACTCACTACCTCTTCGTGACGTATGAAGGATTTTGACCATTTTTTGAAGAATGTGCAGCTGCATATTCGGATTGACGGCGTTCGAGGAATTGAGCATAACTTTCGCAGACGGTGTCCGTTTTGGGACCATAAGTAGTTTTCGGAAATGTAGCGACCATTGTGCGTTTAGCTCACGATTTCGTAATGACGTATTAGGGTTTTCGTCCTTTTTTTGAAGAACGATCGCTAGCATATTTTTAATGCTTGGATTTTCGACCTTCGAAGAAATGAGCGTAACTTATGCAAACGGTGTCCGTTTTGGGCCAATAAGTACTTATCGGAAATGTAGCGACCCTTTTGGATTGAACTCACTACCTCTTCGTGACGTATGAGGGATTTTGACCATTTTTTGAAGAACGTGCAGCTGCATATTTGCAATGACGACGTTCGAGGAATTGAGCATAACTTTCGTAGACGGTGTCCGTTTCGGGACCATAAGTAGTTTTCAAAAATGTAGCGACCGTTGTGGGTTTAGCTCACGATTTCGTAATGACGTGTTAGGGTTTTCGTCCTGTTTTTGAAGAACGACCGCTAGCATATTTTTAACGCTTGGATTTTCGAGCTTCGAAGAAATGAGCGTAACTTATGCAAATGGTGTCTGTTTTGCGCCAATAAGTACTGTTCGGAAATATAGCGACCCTTTTGGATTGAACTCACTACTTCGTCGTGACGTATGAGGGATTTTGACCATTTTTTGAAGAACGTGCAGCTGCATATTTACATTGACGGCGTTCGAGGAATTGAGCATAACTTTCGTAGACGGTGTCCGTTTCGGGACCATAAGTTGTTTTCGGAAATGTAGCGACCGTTGTGGGTTCAGCTCACGATTTCGCAATGACGTGTTAGGGTTTTTGTCCTGTTTTTGAAGAACGATGCCTCGCATATTTTTAACGCTTGGATTTTGGAGCTTCGAAGAAATGACCGTAACTTATGCAAACGGTGTCTGTTTTGGGCCCATAAGTACTTTCGGAAATGAAGCGACCCGTTTGGATTGAACTCACTACTTCGTCGTGAAGTACGAGGGATTTTGACCATTTTTTGAAGAACGTCCCCTCGCATATTTTTAACGCTAGGATTTTCGAGCTTCGAAGAAATGACCGTAACTTTTTGGATTGAACTCACTACTTCGTCGTGAAGTACGAGGGATTTTGACCATTTTTTGAAGAACGTCCCCTCGCATATTTTTAACGCTAGGATTTTCGAGCTTCGAAGAAATGACCGTAACTTTTTGGATTGAACTCACTACTTCGTCGTGAAGTACGAGGGATTTTGACCATTTTTTGAAGAACGTCCCCTCGCATATTTTTAACGCTAGGATTTTCGAGCTTCGAAGAAATGACCGTAACTTTTTGGATTGAACTCACTACTTCGTCGTGAAGTACGAGGGATTTTGACCATTTTTTGAAGAACGTCCCCTCGCATATTTTTAACGCTAGGATTTTCGAGCTTCGAAGAAATGACCGTAACTTTTTGGATTGAACTCACTACTTCGTCGTGAAGTACGAGGGATTTTGACCATTTTTTGAAGAACGTCCCCTCGCATATTTTTAACGCTAGGATTTTCGAGCTTCGAAGAAATGACCGTAACTTTTTGGATTGAACTCACTACTTCGTCGTGAAGTACGAGGGATTTTGACCATTTTTTGAAGAACGTCCCCTCGCATATTTTTAACGCTAGGATTTTCGAGCTTCGAAGAAATGACCGTAACTTTTTGGATTGAACTCACTACTTCGTCGTGAAGTACGAGGGATTTTGACCATTTTTTGAAGAACGTCCCCTCGCATATTTTTAACGCTAGGATTTTCGAGCTTCGAAGAAATGACCGTAACTTTTTGGATTGAACTCACTACTTCGTCGTGAAGTACGAGGGATTTTGACCATTTTTTGAAGAACGTCCCCTCGCATATTTTTAACGCTAGGATTTTCGAGCTTCGAAGAAATGACCGTAACTTTTTGGATTGAACTCACTACTTCGTCGTGAAGTACGAGGGATTTTGACCATTTTTTGAAGAACGTGCAGCTGCATATTTGCATTGACGGCGTTCGAGGAATTGAGCATAACTTTCGTAGACGGTGTCCGTTTCGGGACCATAAGTAGTTTTCGGAAATGTAGCGATCACTGTGGGTTTAGCTCAAGATTTCGTAATGACGCATTAGGGTTTTCGTCCTTTTTTTGAAGAACGACCCCTCGCATATTTTTAACGCTAGGATTATCGAGCTTCGAAGAAATGAGCGTAACTTATGCAAAAGGTGTCCGTTTTGGGCCCATAAGTACTTTTCGGAAATGTAGCGACCCGTTTGGATTGAACTCACAACTTCGTCGTGACGTATGAGGGATTTTGACCCTTTTTTGAAGAAAGTGCACCTGCATATTTGGATTGACGGCGTTCGAGGAATTGAGAATAACTTTCGCAGACGGTGTCCGTTTTGGGACCATATGTAGTTTTCGGAAATGTAGCGACCGTTGTGGGTTTAGCTCAAGCTTTCGTAATGACGTATTAGGGTTTTCATCCTTTTTTTGAATAACGACCGCTCGCATATTTTAAACGCTTGGATTTTTGAGCTTCGAAGAAATGAGCGTAACTTATGGAAACGGTGTCCATTTTGGGCCCATAAGTACTTTTCGAAAATGTAGCGACCCTTTTGGATTGAACTCACAACTTCGTCGTGACGCATGAGGGATTTTGACCATTTTTTGAAGAACGTGCACCTGCATATTTGGATTGACGGTATTCGAGTTATGGAGCATAACTTTCGTAGACGGTGTCCGTTTCGGGACCATAAGTAGTTTTCGGAAATGTAGCGACCGCTGTGGGTGTAGCTCAAGCTTTCGTAATGACGTATTAGGGTTTTCGTCCTATTTTTGAAGAACGACCGCTCGCATATTTTTAACGCTTGGATTTTCGAGCTTCAAAGAAATGAGCGTAACTTATGGAAACGGTGTCTGTTTTGGGCCCATAAGTACTTTCGAAAATGTAGCGACCCGTTTGGATTGAACTCACAACTTCGTCGTGACGTATGAGGGATTTTGACCATTTTTTGAAGAACGTGCAGCTACATATTTGCATTGACGGCGTTCGAGAAATTGAGCATAACTTTCGTAGACGGTGTCCGTCTCGGGACCATAAGTAGTTTTCGGAAATGTAGCGACCGTTGTGGGTTTAGCTCACAATTTCGTAATGACGTGTTAGGGTTTTTGTCCTTTTTTTGAAGAACGACCCCTCGCATATTTTTAACGCTTGGATTTTCGAGCTTCAAAGAAATGATCGTAACTTATGCAAACGGTGTCCGTTTTGGGCCCATAAGTACTTTTCCAAAATGTAGCGACCCTTTTGGATTGAACTCACAACTTCGTCGTGACGTATGAGGGATTTTGACCATTTTTTGAAGAACGTGCACCTGCATATTTTGATTGACGGCGTTCGAGGTATGGAGCATAACTTTCGTAGACGGTGTCCGTTTTGGGACCATAAGTAGTTTTCGGAAATGTAGCGACCGCTGTGGGTTTAGCTCAAGCTTTTGTAATGACGTATTAGGGTTTTCGTCCTATTTTTGAAGAACGACCGCTCGCATATTTTTAACGCTTGGATTTTCGAGCTTCGAAGAAATGAGCGTAACTTATGCAAACGGTGTCCGTTTTGGGCTAATAGGTACTGTTCGGAAATGTAGCGACCCTTTTGGATTGAACTCGCTACTTCATCGTGACGTATGAGGGATTTTGAGCATTTTTTGAAGAACGTGCAGCTGCATATTTGCATTGACGACGTTCGAGGAATTGAGCATAACTTTCGTAGACCGTGTCCATTTCGGGACCATAAGTAGTTTTCGGAAATGTAGCGACCGTTGTGGGTTTAGCTCACGATTTCGTAATGACGTGTTAGGGTTTTTGTCCTATTTTTGAAGAACGATGCCTTGCATATTTTTAACGCTTGGATTTTCGAGCTTCGAAGAAATGACCGTAACTTATGCAAACGGTGTCCGTTTTGGGCCCATAAGTACTTTTCGGAAATATAGCGACCCTTTTGGATTGAACTCACTACTTCGTCGTGAAGTACGAGGGATTTCGACCATTTTTTGAAGAACGTGCAGCTGCATATTTGCATTGACGGCGTTCGAGGAATTGAGCATTACTTTCGTAGACGGTGTCCGTTTCGGGACCATAAGTAGTTTTCGGAAATGTAGCGACCACTGTGTGTTTAGCTCAAGATTTCGTAATGACGTATTAGGGTTTTCATCCTTTTTTTGAAGAACGACCGCTCGCATATTTTTAACGCTAGGATTTTCGAGCTTCGAAGAAATGAGCGTAACTTATGCAAAAGGTGTCCATTTTGGGCCCATAAGTACTTTTCGGAAATGTAGCGACCCGTTTGGATTGAACTCACAACTTCGTCGTGACGTATGAGGGATTTTGACCATTTTTCGAAGAAAGTGCACCTGCATATTTGGATTGACGGCGTTCGAGGAATTGAGAATAACTTTCGCAGACGCTGTCCGTTTTGGGACCATATGCAGTTTTCGGAAATGTATCGACCGTTGTGGGTTTAGCTCACGATTTCATAATGACGTATTAGGGTTTTCGTCCTTTTTTTGAATAACGACCGCTCGCATACTTTAAACGCTTGGATTTTTGAGCTTCGAAGAAATGAGCATAACTTATGGAAACGGTGTCAATTTTGGGCCCATAAGTACTTTTCGGAAATGTAGCGACCCTTTTGGATTGAACTCACAACTTCGTCCTGACGCATGAGGGATTTTGACCATTTTTTGAAGAACGTGCACCTGCATATTTGGATTGATGGCATTCGAGGTATGGAGCATAACTTTCGTAGACGGTGTCCATTTCGGGACCATAAGTAGTTTTCGGAAATGTAGCGACCGCTGTGGGTTTAGCTCAAGCTTTTCATAATGACGTATTAGGGTTTTCGTCCTATTTTTGAAGAACGACCGCTCGCATATTTTTAACGCTTGGATTTTCGAGCTTCAAAGAAATGAGCGTAACTTATGCAAACGGTGTCTGTTTTGGGCCCATAAGTACTTTCGGAAATGTAGCGACCCGTTTGGATTGAACTCACAACTTCGTCGTGACGTATGAGGGATTTTGACCATTTTTTGAAGAACGTGCACCTGTATATTTGGATTGACGGCGTTCGAGGTATGGAGCATAACTTTCGTAGACGGTGTCCGTTTTGGGACCATAAGTAGTTTTCGGAAATGTAGCGACCGTTGTGGGTTTAGCTCACGATTTCGTAATGACGTATTAGGGTTTTCGTCCTTTTTTTGAAGAACGACCGCTCGCATATTTTTAAATCTTGGATTTTCGAGCTTCGAAGAAATGAGCGTAACTTATGCAAACGGTGTCCGTTTTGGGCCAATAAGTACTGTTCGGAAATGTGGCGACCCTTTTGGATTGAACTAACTACTTCGTCGTGACGTATGAGGGATTTTGACCATTTTTTGGAGAACGTGCAGCTGCATATTTGCATTGACGACGTTCGAGGAATTGAGCATAACTTTCGTAGACGGTGTCCGTCTCGGGACCATAAGTAGTTTTCGGAAATGTAGCGACCGTTGTGGGTTTAGCTCACGATTTCGTAATGACGTGTTAGGGTTTTTTTCCTGTTTTTGAAGAACGATGCCTTGCATATTTTTAACGCTTGGATTTTCGAGCTTCTAAAAATGACCGTAACTTATGCAAACGGTGTCTGTTTTGGGCTAATAAGTACTGTTCGGAAATGTAGCGGCCCTTTTGGATTGAACTCACTACTTCGTCGTGACGTATGAGGGATTTTGACCATTTTTTGAAGAACGTGCACCTGCATATTTGGATTGACGGCGTTCGAGGTATGGAGCATAACTTTCGTAGACGGTGTCCGTTTTGGGACCATAAGTAGTTTTCGGAAATGTAGCGACCGTTGTGGGTTTAGCTCACGATTTCGTAATGACGTATTAGGGTTTTCGTCCTTTTTTTGAAGAACGACCGCTCGCATATTTTTAATTCTTGGATTTTCGAGCTTCGAAGAAATGAGCGTAACTTATGCAAACGGTGTCTGTCTCGGGACCATAAGTAGTTTTCGGAAATGTAGCGATCGTTGTGGGTTTAGCTCACGATTTCGTAATGACGTGTTAGGGTTTTTTTCCTGTTTTTGAAGAATGATGCCTTGCATATTTTTAACGCTTGGATTTTCAAGCTTCTAAAAATGACCGTAACTTATGCAAACGGTGTCCGTTTTGGGCCCATAAGTACTTTTCGGAAATGTAGCGACCCTTTTGAATTGAACTCACTACTTCGTCGTGACGTATGAGGGATTTTTACCATTTTTTGAAGAACGTGCAGCTATATATTTGCATTGACGACGTTCGAGGAATTGAGCATAACTTTCGTAAACGGTGTCCGTCTCGGGACCATAAGTAGTTTTCGGAAATGAAGGGACCGTTGTGGGTTTAGCTCACGATTTTGTAATGATGTGTTAGGATTTTTGTCCTTTTTTTGAAGAACGACCCCTCGCATATTTTTAACGCTTGGATTTTCGAGCTTCGAAGAAATGATCGTAACTTATGCAAACGGTGTCCGTTTTGGGCCCATAAGTACTTTTCGGAAATGTAGCGACCCTTTTGGATTAAACTCACGACTTCGTCGTGACGTATGAGGGATTTTGACCATTTTTTGAAGAACGTGCACCAGCATATTTGGATTGACGACGTTCGGGGTATGGAGCATAACTTTCGTAGACGGTGTCCGTTTTGGGACCATAAGTAGTTTTCGGAAATGTAGCGGCCGCTGTGGGTTTAGCTCAAGCTTTCGTAATGACGTATTAGGGTTTTCGTCCTATTTTTGAAGAACGACCGCTCGCATATTTTTAACGGTTGGACTCTCGACCTTCGAAGAAATGAGGCGTAACTTATGCAAACGGTGTCCGTTTTGGGCCCATAAGTACTTTTCGGAAATGTAGCGACCCTTTTGGATTGAACTCACTACTTCGTCGTGAAGTACGAGGGATTTTGACCATTTTTTGAAGAACGTGCAGCTGCATATTTGCATTGACGGCGTTCGAGGAATTGAGCATAACTTTCGTAGACGGTGTCCATTTCGGGACCATAAGTAGTTTTTGGAAATGTAGCGACCGCTGCGGGTTTAGCTCAAGATTTCATAATGACGTATTCGGATTTTTGTCCTTTTTTTGAAGAACGACCGCTCGCATATTTTTAACGGTTGGATTTTCGAGCTTCGAAGAAATGAGCGTAACTTATGCAAACGGTGTC
>NW_019239513.1:0-1832 GCF_002742605.1 Olea europaea var. sylvestris
CCGGGCACTATTTTTGTTCCCGATCAACATGTCAAATTTGAGCCCATTCCGACAAAGTCGCGAAAAATAACGAAAATGCCCCCTGCGCGATTTTTTTGTCCGATCAACCTGTCAAATTTTAGCCCATTCCGACACAGTCCCGAATAATGACGAAATTGCCCTCGGCGCGGTTTTTGTTTTCGACCAAATTGTCAACTTTGAGCCCATTCCGACACAGTCGCGAAAAATGACGAAACTAACCCCGGCGCAATTTTTGTTTCCGATCAACCTGTCAAATTTTAGTCCATTCCGACGCTGTCGCGAAAAATGATGAAATTGCCCCCGGCGCGGTTTTTATTTCCGATCAATCTGTCACATTTTAACCCATTCCCACACCGTCGCGAAAAATGACGAAATTCCCCCCGGCGCGATTTTTGTTTCCGATCAATCAGTCAAATTTTAGCCGATTTCGACACCGTCGCGAAAAATGACGAAATTCACACGGCACGATTTTTGTTCCCGATCAACCTGTCAAATTTGGGCCCATTCCGACACAGACGCGAAAAATGAAAAATGACCCCGGCGCGATTTTTGTTTCCAATCAACCTGTCAAATTTTCGCCCATTCCGACACAGTCCCGAAAAATGACGAAATTGCCCCCGACGCGATTTTTGTTTCCGATCAACCTGTCAACTTTGAGCCCATTCCGACAGTCGCGAAAAATGACAAAATTGACCCCGTCGCGATTTTTTTTCTATCAACCTGTCAAATTTTAGCCCATTCCGACACAGTCGCGAAAAATGACGAAATTGCCCGCGGCTAGATTTTTGTTTCCGGTCGACCTGTCAAATTTTAGCCAATTCCGACATAATCGAGAAAAATGATGAAATTGCCCCCGACGCGGTTTTTGTTCCCGATCAACCTGTCAAATTTGAGCCCATTCCGATACAGTCGTAAAAAATGATCAAATTGCCTCCGGCGCGATTTTTGTTTCCGATCAACCTGTCAAATTTTAGCCCATTCCGACATATTTGCAAAAATTGAAGAAAATGACCTCGGCGCGATTTTTGTTCCCGATCAGCCTGTCAAATTTGAGACCATTCCGACACAGTCGCGGAAAATGACGAAAATGACCCCGCGCGCGATTTTTGTTTCCGATCAACTTGTCAAATTTTAGCCCACTCCGACACAGTCGCGAAAAATGACGAAATTTCCCCCGGTGCGGTTTTTGTTTCCGATCAACCTGTCAAATTTGTGCCCATTCCGACACAGTTCCGAAAAATGATGAAATTCACCGGACACAATTTTTGTTCCCGATCACCATGTCAAATTTGAGCCCATTCCGACAAATTCGCGAAAAATAACGAAAATGCCCCCGGCGCGATTTTTGTGTCCGATCAACCTGTCAAATTTTAGCCCATTCCGACACAGTGTCGAATAATGACGAAATTGCCCTCGGCGCGGTTTTGTTTCCGATCAAATTGTCAACTTTGAGCCCATTCCGACACAGTCGCGAAAAATGACGAAATTGACCCCGGCGTGATTTTTGTTTCCGATCAACCTGTCAAATTTTAGTCCATTCCGACACAGTCGCGAAAAATGACGAAATTGCCCACGGCGCGATTTTTGATTCCGATCAACCTTTCAAATTTTAGCCAATTCCGACACAGTTGCGAAAATGACGAAATTCACCCGGCACGATTTCGGCTCCCGATCAACTTGTCAACTTTGAGCCCATTCCGACACAGTCGCGAAAAATGACGAAACTAACCCCGGCGCAATTTTTGTTTCCGATCAACCTGTCAAATTTTAGTCCATTCCGACGCTGTCGCGAAAAATGACGAAATTGCCCC
>NW_019239514.1:0-441 GCF_002742605.1 Olea europaea var. sylvestris
GGACCATTCCGACACCGTTGCGAAAAATGACGAAATTGCCTCCGGCGCGATTTTTGTTTCCGATCAATCCGCCAAATTTGGGATCATTCCGACACCATTGCGAAAAATGACGAAATTGCCCCCGGCACGATTTTTGTTTCCGATCAATCAGTCAAATTTGAGCCGATTTCGACACCGTCGCGAAAAATGACGTAATTACGCCCGACGCTATTTTTGTTTCCGATCAATCCGCCCAATTTGGGCCCATTCCGACACCTTTGCGAAAAATGACGAAATTGCCCCGGCGCGATTTTTGTTTCCGAACAATTAGTCAAATTTGGGACCATTCTGACACCGTCGCGAAAAATGACGAAATTGACCCCAGGGAGATTTTTGTTTCCGATCAATCAGTCAAATTTGAGCCGATTCCGACACCGTCGCGAAAAATGACGTAATTGCGCC
>NW_019239514.1:530-1832 GCF_002742605.1 Olea europaea var. sylvestris
CAAATTTGGGCCCATTCCGACACCGTCGCGAAAAATGACGAAATTGCGCCCGGCGCAATTTTTGTGTCCGATCAATCAGCCAAATTTGTGCCCATACCGACACCGTCGCGAAAAACTACGAAATTACCACCGGCGCGATTTTTGTTTTTGATCATTCAGTCAAATTTGTGCCCATTCCGACACCGTCGCGAAAAATGACGAAATTGCCCCCGGCGCGATTTTTGTGTCCGATCAATCAGCCAAATTTGGGCCCATTCCGACACCTTTGCGAAAAATGACGAAATTGCCCCGGCGCGATTTTAGTTTCCGAACAATCAGCCAAATTGGGACCATTCTGACACCGTCGCGAAAAATGACGAAATTGCCCCCAGCGAGATTTTTGTTTCCGATCAATCAGTCAAATTTGAGCCGATTCCGACACCGTCGCGAAAAATGACGTAATTGCGCACGACGCTGTTTTTGTTTCCAATCAATTCACCAAGTTTGGGCCCATTCCGACACCGTCGTGAAAAATGACGAAATTGCCCCCGGCGCAATTTTTGTGTCCGATCAATCAGCCAAATTTGTGCCCATACGACACCGTCATTAAAAATGACGAAATTACCCCGGCGCGATTTTTGTTTCCGATCAATCAGCCAAATTTGGGCCCATACCGACACCGTCGCGAAAAACGATAAAATTACCCCGGCGCGATTTTTGTTTCCGATCAATCAGTCAAATTTGTGACCATTCCGACACCGTCGCGAAAAATGACGAAATTGCCCCCGGCACGATTTTTGTTTCCGATCAATCAGTCAAATTTGGGCCCATTCCGACACCGTCGCGAAAAATGACGAAATTGCGCCCGGCGCGATTTTTGTGTCCGATCAATCAGCCAAATTTGGGCCCATTCCGACATCATCGCGAAAAATGACGAAATTAACCCCGGCGCGATTTTTGTTTCCGATCTATCAGTCAAATTTGTGCCCATTTCGACACCATCGCGAAAAATGAAGAAATTGCCCCCGGCGCAATTTTTGTTTCCCATCAATCAGTCAAATTTTAGCCGATTCCGACACCGTCGCGAAAAATGACGAAAGACACCGGTCGGAAAAAAGGAGAAATTGCCCACGACGCAATTTTTGTTTCCCATCAATTAGTCAAATTTGAGACCATTCATACACCGTCGCGAAAAATGACGAAATTGCCCCCGGCGCGGTTTTTGTTTCCGATCAGTCAATCAAATTTGGGCCCATTCCGACACCGTCGCGAAAAATGACGAAATTGCGCCCGGCGCAATTTTTGTGTCCGATCAATCAGCCA
>NW_019239515.1:0-1832 GCF_002742605.1 Olea europaea var. sylvestris
CGCGCAAGGGGTAATTTCGTCATTTTTCTCGACTGTGTCGGAATGGGCTGAAATTTGACAGGTTGATCGGAAACAAAAATCGTACCGTGGGCAATTTCGTCATTTTTCGCGACTGTGTCGGAATGGGCTCAAATTTGACAGGTTGATCGGGAACAAAAATCGGGTCGGGGGTAATTTCGTCATTTTTCGTAATTGTGTCGGAATTGGCTAAAATTTGACAGGTTGATCGAAAACAAAAATCGCGCCGGGGGCAATTTCGTCATTTTTCGCAACGACGTCGAAATGGGCTAAAATTCGACTGGTTGATCGGAAACAAAAACCGCGCCAGGGGTAATTTCGTCACTTTTCTCGACTATGTCGGAATGGGCTGAAATTTGACAGGTTGATCGAAAACAAAAATCAAGCCGGGTGAAATTTCGTCATTTTTCGCGACTGCGTCGGAATGGGCTCAAATTTGGCAGGTTGATCGGGAACAAAAATCGCTACGGGGGTAATTTCGTAATTTTTCGCGACTGTGTCGGAATGGGCTATAATTTCACAGGTTGATCTGAAACAAAAATCGCGTCGGGGGCAATTTCGTCATTTTTCGCGACTTTGTCGGAATGGGCTAAAATTTGACAGGTTGATCGGGAACAAAAACCGCGATGGGGGTAATTTCGTAATTTTTTGCGAATGTGTTGGAATGGGCAGAAATTTGACTAATTTATCGGAAACAAAAATCGCGCAGGGGGGCAATTTCGTCATTTTTCGCGGCTGTGTCGAATGGGCTCCAATTTGACGGTTGGTCGGGAATAAAAATCGTGCCAGGGGTAATTTCGTAACTTGTCGCGACTGTGTCGGAATGGGCTGAAATTTGACAGGTTGATCGGGAACAAAAATCATGCCGGGGTAATTTCGTAATTTTTAGCGACTGTGTCGGTATGGGCTGAAATTTGATACGTTGATTGGAAACAAAAATTGCGCAGCGGGCAATTTCGTCATTTTTCGCGGCTCGTTGGAATGGGCTCAAATTTGACAGGTTGATCGGGAACAAAAACCGCGCCGGGGGTAATTTCGTAAATTTTCGCTACTGTGTTGGAATGGGCTAAAATTTTACAGGTTGATCGGAAACAAAAATCGCGTCGGGGGCATTTTCGTCATTTTTCTCGACTGTGTCGGAATGAGCTGAAATTTTGCAGGTTGATCGGAAATGAAAATCGTGCCCGGGGCAATTTCGTCATTTTTCTCGACTATGTCGGAATGGGCTCAAATTTGACAGGTTGATCAGAAACGAAAATCGCGTTGGGACAATTTCGTCATTTTTCTCGACTGTGTCGGAATGGGCTAAAATTTGACAGGTTGATCGGGAACAAAAGCCGCGCCGGGGGTAATTTCGTCATTTTTCGCAACTGTGTCGGAATTGGCTAAAATTTGACTGGTTGATCGGAAACAAAAATCGCGCAGGGGGCAATTTCGTCATTTTTAGCGGCTCGTCGGAATGGGCTCAAATTTGACAGGTTGATTGGGAACAAAAATCGCGCCGGGGGTAATTTCGAAATTTTTAGCGACTGTGTTTGAATGGGCTAAAATTTTACAGGTTGATCGGAAACAAAAATCGCGCCGGGGGTAATTTCGAAATTTTTAGCGACTGTGTTTGAATGGGCTAAAATTTTACAGGTTGATCGGAAACAAAAATCGCGCCGGGGACAATTTCGTCATTTTTCTCGACTGTGTAAGAATGGGCTGAAATTTAGCAGGTTGATCGGAAACGAAAATCGCGCCTCGGGCAATTACGTCTTTTTTCTCGACTGTGTCGGAATGGGCTGAAATTTGGCAAGTTGATCGGAAATAAA
>NW_019239516.1:0-1832 GCF_002742605.1 Olea europaea var. sylvestris
GCCGCCGGCGCGATTTTTATTTCCGATCAAACTGCCAAATTTCAACCAATTCCGACACATTCGCGAAAAATGACGAAATTGCCTCGGCGTGGTTTTTGTTTCCGATCAACCTGTCAAATCTTAGCCAATTCCGACATGGTCGCGAAAAATGACGAAATTGCCCCCGGGGCGATTTTTGTTTCCGATCAACAAGTTAAATTTCAGCCACTTCCGACACAGTCGCAAAAATGACGAAATTGCCCCGGCCCGATTTTTGTTCCCGATAAACCTGCCAAATTTTAGCCCATTCCGACACAGTCGAGAAAAATGACGAAATTACCCCCGGCGCGACTTTTATTTCCGACCAAACTGCCAAATTTCAGCCAATTCCGACACAGTCGAGAAAAATGACGAAATTGCCCCCGGGGCGATTTTTGTTTCCGATCAACAAGTTAAATTTCAGCCACTTCCGATACAGTCGCAAAAAATGACGAAATTGCCCCGGCCCGATTTTTGTTCCCGATAAACCTGCCAAATTTTAGCCCATTCCGACACAGTCGAGAAAAATGACGAAATTACCCCCGGCGCGATTTTTATTTCCGACCAAACTGCCAAATTTCAGCCAATTCCGACACAGTCGAGAAAAATGACGAAATTGCCCCCGACGCGATTTTTGTTTCCGATCAACAAGTCAAATTTTAGCCAATTCCGACACAGTCGCGAAAAATGACGAAATTTCCCCAACGCGATTTTTGTTTCCGATCAACCTGTCAAATTTGAGCCCATTCCGACACAGTCGAGAAAAATGACGAAATTGCCCCTGGGGCAGTTTTCGTTTCCTATCAACAAGTCAAATTTCAGCCAATTCCGACACAGTTGCAAAAAATGAAGAAATTGCCCCGGCGGGATTTTTGTTCCCGACAAACCTGTCAAATTTGAGCCCATTCCGACACAGTCGAGAAAAATGACGAAATTGCCCCCGGCGTGATTTTTATTTAGATCAAACTGCCAAATTTCAGTCAATTCCGACACAGTCGAGACAAATGACGAAATTGTCCCCAAAGGGGTTTTTGTTCCCGATAAACCTGTCAAATTTGAGCCCATTCCGACACAGTCGAGAAAAATGACGAAATTGCCGTCGGCGTGATTTTTATTTCCGATCAAACTACCAAATTTCAGCCAATTCCGACACAGTCGCGAAAAATTAAGAAATTACACCCAGCGCTATTTTTGTTCCCGATCAACCTGTCAAATTTGAGCCCATTCCGACACAGTCGAAAAAATGATGAAATTGCCCACGGCGCTATTTTTATTTCCGATCAAACTGCCAAATTTCAGCCAATTCCGACACAGTCGAGAAAAATGACGAAATTGCCCCCGGCGCTGTTTTTGTTTCCGATCAACAAGTCAAATTTTAGCCAATTCCGACACTGTTCCGAAAAATGACGAAATTTCCCCAACACGATATCAACCTGTCAAATTTGAGCCCATTCCGACACAGTCGAGAAAAATGACGAAATTGCTCCCGGGGCAGTTTTCGTTTCCGATCAACAAGTCAAATTTCAGCCAATTCCGACACAGTCGCAAAAAAATGAAGAAATTGCCCCGACGCGATTTTTGTTCCCGATAAACCTGTCAAATTTGAGCCCATTCCGACACAGTCGAGAAAAATGACGAAATTGCCGTCGGCACGATTTTTATTTCCGATCAAACTGTCAAATTCCAGCCAATTTCGACACAGTCGCGAAAAATGACGAAATTGCCCCCAGGGCGATTTTTGTTTCTGATCACCCTGTCAAATTCCAGCCCATTCCGACATCGTCGCGAAAAATGACGGAACGGGGCGATTTTTG
>NW_019239517.1:0-1832 GCF_002742605.1 Olea europaea var. sylvestris
AAACCACTTTTCATTGGCTCGATTCCAATCGAATTAGACTAGCAATTCGTCGAAAATGATCGAACCCGAAGTTATCATGAAATTAAAAACCAAGTTTCATTGGCTCGATTCCAATCGAATTGGACTAGCAATTTTCGAAAACAATCAAATTCGAAGTAATCATGAAATCAAAAACAACATTTAATTGGCTCCATTCCAATCGAATTAGACTAGCAATTCGCCAAAAATGAACAAGCTCGAAGTTATCATGAAATAAAAAACTAATTTTTGTTGGCTTGATTCCAATCGAATTAGACTAGCATTTTGCAAAAACCAAACAAAGCCGAAGTTATCTTGAAATCAAAAGCCACATTTCATTGGATGGATTCCAATCGAATTAGACTAGAATTTCGCCAAATATGATCAATCCCAAAGTTATCACAAAATCGAAAACCACTTTTCACTGGCTTGATTCCAATTGAATTAGACTAGCAATTCGTCGAAAATGATCAAACCCGAAGTTATCCTGAAATAAAAAACCACTTTTCATTGGCTGATTCCATTCAAATTAGACTAGCAATTCGCCAAAAACGAACAAACCCGAAGTTATCCTGAAATCGAAAACCACGTTTCATTCGCTCGATTCCAATCGAATTAGACTAGCAATTTGCGAAAAACGATCAAACTCGAAGTTATCAAGAAATCAAAAACAAAATTTCATTGGCTTCATTCCAATCGAATTAGATTAGCAATTTTTTGAAGACGATGAAAACCGAAGTTATCATGAAATCGAAAGCCACTTTTCATTGGCTCGATTCCAATCAAATTAGACTAGCGATTCGCCAAAAATGAACAAACCCGAACTTATCCTGAAATCAAAAACAACTTTTCATTAGCTCGATTCCAATTGAATTGGACTAGAAATTTTTTTAAAACGATCAAACCCGAAGCTATCATGAAATCAAAAACCATTTTTCATTGGTTCGATTCCAATCGAATTAGACTAGAAATTTTCGAAAACGATCAAACCCGAAGTTATCATGAAATCGTAAACCATTTTTCATTGGTTTGATTCCAATTGAATTAGACTAGCAATTTTTCGAAAACGATCAAACTCGAAGTTATCATGAAATCAAAAACCACATTTCATTGGCTTCATTCCAATCGAATTAGATTAGCAATTTTTTGAAGACGATCAAAATCGAAGTTATCATGAAATCGAAAGCCACTTTTCATTGGCTCGATTCCAATCGAATTAGACTAGCGATTCGTCAAAAACGAACAAACCCGAAGTTTTCATGAAATCAAAAACCACTTTTCATTAGCTCGATTCCAATTGAATTAGATTAGCAATTTTTTGAAAACGATCAAACCCTAAGTTATCATGAAATCGAAAACCATTTTTCATTGGTTCGATTCCGATCGAATTAGACTTGAAATTTTCGAAAACGATCAAACCCGAAGTTATCATGAAATCGAAAACCATTTTTCATTGGTTCGATTCCGATCGAATTATACTAGCAATTTTTCGAAAACGATCAAACTCGAAGTTATCATGAAATCGAAAGTCACTTTTCATTGGCTCGATTCCAATCGAATTAGACTAGCAATTCGTCGAAAATGGTCAAACCCGAAGTTATCATGAAATCAAAAAACCACTTTTCATTGGCTCAATTCCAATCGAATAAGACTAGCAATTAGCCGAAAATGAACAAACCCAAAATTATCATGAAATCAGAAACCACTTTTCATTGGCTTCATTCCAATAGGATTAGACTAGCATTTCGCCAAAAACAAACAAACCCGAAGTTATCATAAAATCCAAAACCACTTTTCATTGGCTCGATTCCAAT
>NW_019239518.1:0-1832 GCF_002742605.1 Olea europaea var. sylvestris
AATTCCAATCGAATTAGACTGGCAAGTAGCCGAAAATGAACAAACCCGAAGTTATCAAGAAATCAAAAATCACTGTTCATTGGGTCGATTCAAATCGAATTAGAATGGCAATTCGTCGAAATGATCAAACCCCAAGTTATCATGAAATCAAAAACAACTATTCATTGGCTCGATTCCAATCGAAGTCGACTGGCAATTCGCCGAAAATGATCAGGCCCGAAGTTATCATGAAATCAAAAACCACTTTTCATTGGCTCCATTCCGATCGAATTAGACTAGCAATTAGCCGAAAACGAACAAACCCGAAGTTGTCATGAATTCAAGAACCACTTTTCATTGGCTCGATTCCAATCGAATTAGACTTGCAATTCATCGAAAATGATCAAACCCAAAGTCATCATGAAATCAAAAACCACTTTTCATTGGCTGAATTCCAATCGAATTAGACTGGCAAGTAGCCGAAAACGAACAAACCTGAAGTTATCAAGAAATTAAAAATCACTTTTCATTAGCTCGATTCCAATCGAATTAGACGGGCAATTCGTCGAAAATGATCAAACCGCAAGTTATCATGAAATCGAAAACCACTTTTCACTGGGTCAATTCTAATCGAATTAGACTAGTACTTCATCGAAAACGATGAAACCCGAAGTTTTCATGAAATCAAAAACCACTTTTAATTGGCTTGATTCCAATCGAGTTAGTCTCGCTATTCACGAAAAAGAACAAACTCGAAGTCATCATGAAATCAAAAACCACTTTTCATTGGCTCGATTCCAATCGAATTAGACTAGCAATTTGCCGAAAACGAACAAACCCGAAGTTATCATGAAATTAAAAACCACTTTTCATTGGCTCGATTCCAATCGAATTAGACTAGCAATTCTCCGAAAATGATCAAGCCCGAAGTTATCATGAAATCAAAAACCACTTTTCATTGGCTCGATTCCAATCGAATTGGACTAGCAATTAGCCGAAAATGAACAAACCCGAAGTTATCATAAATTCAAAAACCACTTTTCCTAGGCTCGATTCCAATCGATTTAGACTGGTAATTCGTCGAAAATGGTCAAACCCGAAGTCATCATGAAATCGAAAATCACTTTTCATTGGGTCAATTCCAATCAAATTAGGCTAGCAGTTCATCAAACACGATCAAACCCGAAGTTTTCATGGAATCAAAAACCACTTTTCATTGGGTGAATTCCAATCGAATTAGACTGGCAAGTACCCGAAAATGAACAAACCTGAAGTTATCAAGAAATCAAAAATCACTGTTCATTGGCTCGATTCAAATCGAATTAGAATGGCAATTCGTCGAAAATGATCAAACCCCAAGTTATCATAAAATCAAAAACAACTTTTCATTGGGTCAATTCCAATCTGATTAGACTGGCAATTCACCAAAAATGATCAAGCCCGAAGTTCCCATGAAATCAAAAGCCACGTTTCATTGGCTCGATTCCAATCGAATTAGACTAGCAATTAGCCGAAAATGAACAAACCCGAAGTTATCATGTAATCAAAAACCACTTTTCATTGGCTCGATTCCAATCGAATTAGACTGGTGATTCGTCGAAAATGATCAAGCCCGAAGTTATCAAGAAATCAAAAACCACTTTTCATTGGCTGAATTCCAATGGAATTAGACTGGCAAGTAGACGAAAATGAACAAACCTGAAGTTATCAAGAAATTAAAAATCGCTTTTCATTGGCTCGATTCCAATCGAATTAGATTGGCAATTCGTTGAAAACGAACAAACCCGAAGATATCATGAATTCAAGAACCACTTTTCATTGGCTCGATTCCAATCGAATTAGACTGGCAATTC
>NW_019239519.1:0-713 GCF_002742605.1 Olea europaea var. sylvestris
GGTGGCATGACAAAACTAAAATTTCTATTGACTGTATTAAAGATCTTTTATGTTCTTAATCCGAATCTTGCACAAAATATATAAACCATCCGATGAAGATTCTGAAAAAGTATGGGCCGAGAGAAAGAAAAGACAAGAGGATGAATTATTATATCGCGATCATATTTTGAATACTCCATCAGACTCATTATACACCAACACCACTTTGGCTAAATAAATATGAGAAGCACTTGAGAACAAATACAAAACCGAGGAGGAAGGTACCAAGAAATTTCTAATTTCAAAATGTTTTGATTTTAAATGTTAAATAATATTCCCTTGTTGCTCAATTACATGAACTTTAAGTGATAGTCAATAAATTGAAGGCGGTGAATATCAAACTTCTCGAATCATTTCAAGTATGAGCAATTATTGCTAAATTGCCTCCAACTTGGAAAGGTTATAAAAAGAATATTCTTCACAATTCCGAAAATTTTTCTTTGGAACATATACAAAAATATCTTTGCATAGAGGAAGAATCAAGAGTATGAGATAAGAATGAAGTTCTTATAATGGCTCAACGAAAGCCAATGTCATGTACCATGTTGATCACTCCAACAGTACAAAAAGAATGAGAAGCCTCTTGATCCTAAAAAGGATCGAGCGAAGTTCAAAAATAAGTCCACATGACCTTACTATGTGAAAAATTGGAACATTATGCAAGAGAATGCAGG
>NW_019239519.1:20281-22113 GCF_002742605.1 Olea europaea var. sylvestris
GTTGATGAGGTGCAAGTTTTACAATTCATCATTTCTGATAAATTTAAAATCCTTTCATGTTTGCCAACTTGCTACAAATCTTTTCTGATTTCTTGGCCTCCAATTCATATTCATATTTTACAGAGAGTGTGTAATATTACAAGTCCGGCTTTCTGCCAATATACAAGCTCAACTTGACATCTGCTAGGTGGGAATTTACACCTATTATAGCCGTCAAAAGTGAATATTTAGCCGTTACTTTGATAAAATTTTCAATTAATTTGGTTAAATATTGATTTTGTAGGGTAAACTAGAATTTTGATGGCTTTTGATGTAAAGTAGTGGAAATAGATCAAAAAGGGCAAAGCAAAGAAGAGTTAAAAAGTTTGGGGACTAGCTGCAATTACCTAGAAGTTGATTAGAGTAAGGAGCGACGATAGAAGAATACGTGGACTAAATTGGGTGGAGTTAAGAAGGAAGATTGCGTGTGAAAATGACTCAAATTAAACGAAGGAAGAAAGTTGGGCACAAAAGGGCACAAACTAGAAAACTATTTACTACATTGCGGAGCGGTTCTTTATCTTATCATAGCCCTAAGGCAATCGAAAAGCTATTTTATGGCTGCGATCGCATGCCCTATCTCGCAAACAAAATTCTGCTTTCCTTATCTTTTTCATACTCTTTTTAGAAATCATTTTGGACATGAATTTTGACCTATAATTTTATTTTTATTTTCATTTTTTATCATCCCTAAATGATACATAATGTAGAAATCACACTTGAAAATAATGGTAAGACTAATCGGCTCACAACTAGAAACTTGTATGAGAAAGTTGGGTTAGAGTAGGAACCAGAGCATGGGATGAAAAAACTCATTATACATATATATGTTCATCTTCATCCCTTTCGAATTCTTATAATCGACCTTCATTCCAAAGAAAGTCCATTAAGTTTTACATAATTTTATCTGTTCGTTTCTGTCAAGATCAAAAAAGATATATTCATGTCTATTTTGTACCAAATGCAAGTGACTAGCAAATCAATATATTTACAAGCAAGTCTCTGAGATGACAAATTCACACACACAGAGACATTGGTGTGTGACATTATTGGGTTTGTCAATATTTGATGATATGGCTAAGAGAAGAAAATTTATAGACGACAAAATTGGCACTGTCCACAGTTTTCATTCCAATTATTTGTTCATACTCTACGACCTTTCTTTTTCAATAATTTCCATTCCATCACTGCATGTGCAAGGACTATTGATCTTTTGGGTTTTGGCATATTATCTGTGTGTAATCCATCATTCAGTGTGTGTGATTTGGGGGAAAAAAAGAAAAATTCTTAATTTTTTTTTTCCATTCATCTTCTTGTTTCCTGCTATAAGCCCTTTTGGTCTTTCAAGAACTATAAGTTAAGGAAGTTAGGAAAATGAATCCTTTTCTTTTGCCCTCAAGAACTGTTCTTGCATTTCAAAATGTCTCACAAAATTGGACTAGGAACTTGTCCAAATTAATGGATTCTTCGGTCTATGTATAACTTCGTAGAATCTAATAGGATTCATCTTAAGGTACGTCGAGCCATTTCCGATGCATGAAGACTTGACGTCTCACAAATGCAACGTCGTTGAGGCACTTAGTCAATTATTACACTTTCACTAAAAACTTAACGTGTAGTATTCAATTTTCGCGTTCTCTTTTTCAGTGTTACTGTCAAAGAAAGTCAAAGAAGGACCCAAAATTCTAATTGCAAGTGTGAACCTGTGGAAATTTTGTGATCAATTCTCCAAAATTCAAACTTGAAGTATGAAATGTTTTTATGACTTGAGACAAGTAGTCATATTATGCCAG
>NW_019239520.1:0-1832 GCF_002742605.1 Olea europaea var. sylvestris
GAGGTCGAGTCCTGTATATTTTAAGTTGTATGTTTGGTGGTCTAATTATTGTATTGGTTGACTGTGTCGATTGATTGAAGGGGATTCTTCTCCTATAAAAAGGACCTTAAGTTAGATAATTAATGCACAAAGTTACATGGTGTGAGCATCTTGTGAGCCAAATTCATATCACGAAACGAATTGAAAGACTAACATGGTGAACAATATAGAGTCTAATGATTAAATAATAAAATTAAAATTTAAGGTCCATTTACGAACATGCTTTTAAGTTTAGAAACAAAGTAAGTTTTTAACTCTACTTTTAATTTTTATATATATTACAAAGAGAACAATCATATCAATAAGTCACGAACCATTATAGAAATATTATTAAACAATCATGTTGGGTTTGTGACCCAAATTCTTTCTACAGTTACGTGATTTGGAGTATTGGGGTTGAACATGTCAAAATAGGGTCCAAGTGAAAAACTTGAATTTTCGGCGTTAGATGGTTGCAAGATATAGGCGAACTTTTGGAGCAAAAATTTGTGACCCGCCTATCACCTAGCTCTCGCTCGAGCGACGGGGCTATCGTTCGCCTGGTGCTAGACAACGCTCGAGCAACGGTGTCATGCAATATTTTTCCTTTTTTATTTTCATGCGTATTTTGACATAGTTTCCATCTTTTGAGTTATTCTTAGGATTTTCACATGTCCCTTATAAATGATAGACTCTTAATTCAGTTTAGTATAATTACTGAGATTGTTGTAACAATAGTATTTTCTCCATTGGTTGTCGAATGAAATACTCGGTTCCTCTATCAATCTATTTCTTACTTTTAATCTTGTTTTCTGTGTGCGATCATATACTTTATATTATGTCATATAGTCTCCTTGTCTCTAACAAGTAGTACCAGAGCTATTGGTTGTGATTTTGTTTTGAGGTTTTTGTTATCGGTGGTAGCCATAAAGTATGAAGTTCCACTTTTGGATCACAATACAATATTTTTGTTGTGGCAAGTGAAGATGCGAGATGTACTGGCGCAGATAGATTTGGATGATGTGTTGTTGGGATTCAATAAAATGCCTACAACTTGGATAATAAAGGAGAAACAACAAAAGGATAGGAAGGCACTTTTTTAGATTTATCTCCATCTCTTTAACTATATTCTCCGGGATATTTTGAAAAAGAAGACAGCAGCTATATTGTGGTTGAAGCTATAGAAATTGTGCATGATTAAAAGTCTGATGAGTAAATTGCATATGAAGCAAAGGTTGTATTCTCATCGTATGGCAGAAGGCGGATCTTTAGATGATCATCTGGCTGTGTTTAAGGAGATCGTCACTAATTTGGAGACATTAGAGGTAAAGTATAATGAAGAAGATTTGGCTTTAATCCTGTTGTGCTTGTTGCCTGCCTCATTTATGGACACGATTTTGTATAGTCGTGATACTCTTACCATTAAAGACGTGTATAATGCCCTATTCTCAAAGGGGAAGATGAAGCATCTGATGTCTAGAGATGGAGAAGCTCTTGTGGTTCATAGTGATTGGTTAAAAAAGAGTCGAGGTTGAGTTTCGGTCATCTGGTTTGTTTTTATTACAAGAAGAATTAACGTATTAAAAGAGATTACGAGAAGCTGCATAGCAAAGGTAATTAACTGTAAATTATGGGAAGCAATCAAATACTTCGGACGAGGCTAACATAGCTGAGGACTATTTGAGTGATGGAGATTATTTGGCAATTTCTGCCATAGAATCCAAACCTGACGAGGAGTGGATTTTGGATACGTTCCATATGTGTCCTAGTCAGGATTTGTTTGAAACATATGAAACGATGACACAAGGTATCGT
>NW_019239521.1:0-1832 GCF_002742605.1 Olea europaea var. sylvestris
AAACAATTTCTTGTTGTTTGATCGTACAAATTACCTCAAAGTACTTGATCAATTGAGACGATTGATGACCCAAAGGACCAACGTATATCTCTTGTCCTCCTCGTTTCATTAAAAATAGCTGCAAAACCGCGATTATTTTAGCATTTGAAGCAACGTAAAAGAACCGAAATTCCTGTGATCTAACCTAATTTATCAACATTTCTACCTCATCAAATGCCTCAAAAATGTCAATACTGGGCTGATGGATGGTACACACAACCGTTCTTCCTGTGTTTACTGTATTCCTGACTGTTCTCATCACAATTGCAGCAGCTCTAGCATCAAGCCCTGAAGTTGGTTCGTCCATGAATATTATCGAAGGGTTCGCTACGAGCTCGACTGCAATTGTTAACCTCTTGCGCTGCTCAGTCGAGAGACCATTGACACCTGGCAACCCAACTTGTGATCCTCTCAAGGGAGTAAGTTCCACAAGTTCCATAACCTCCTCAATGAAATTCTGGAAATATATATATATATATCAGGAAGTTTATTAATTTTATTATTGCATTGATGGTTACAAGTACAATAATAAAGCATTATTGAGAATGAAAAGGAAAAGTCACTTGCCTTTCTAGTTTCAGCATCAACCTCTTTAGGCAAACGCAACCAAGCTGAGTAAAGCAGGGATTCGTGAATAGTAACATGAGGAGAATGGATGTCGTTCTGTTCACAGTATCCAGAAATCCGAGCAAATGTTTCCTGATTCTTTGGATACCCTGAAATCTTGATACTTCCCTCAATATACCCACCTGTTTTTCGACCAGCCAACACATCCATCAATGTTGTTTTACCTGCCCCACTTACGCCCATCAAAGCTGTTAGAACACCCGGCCGGAAAGCTCCACTTACACCCTTCAGGAGCACTAATTTATCGTCAACATCACCTTGAGCTCTCATTTCCTGCAAGTCAGTTAAAGATTATGTTTAAGTCCTCATCTGATGCCAATCTTTGTCTTGCAAGAGATTATCTTGAGATTTTACTTACAGTTGGCATGTCAACGGAGTATTTAACTTCGTCAAATGTAATAGAATGTGGCTCAAATGGAAGAATCATTCCTCTTTTCTTGTTCTGATCGGGCTCATTGGCATCGGTTCCCATGGATGCGGATCCAGGTGAGGCATCATCTTCGCTTTCATCTAGTATAGTAGCTTGAGGCTTATCGAAAGCTGCAGAATTTTGAATAGATTAGCTATGTAAAGGTAATTAGGTTTAGGAAGTTCTTTCAAGCACAGGAAGTAGAGACACTCACGCTTGAGATATGTTAGAGAAAGAACAAACAAGAGGTTGAATAGAAACACGAATCCGACTGAAGCCCCTGTTCCAATCCAATACCAGTATGCTTGGGGAAAAAACCCTCGAGATTTTGTGACAACAGATCCCAATGTCTCAGTTCCATTTACAAGCTTTTGTACAAGAAAAAATAATCAGCTGCTAAGTTAGAGGAATGTAAACTAGCTTAAAAGTCAAAAAGCGTTGAGTTGATGCATTGGCTTACTCGGCTCCAACTGGGTGCTGTGAATTCGTTTACAAGAATTGCATTCTGTGCGTACATCATAGGTGAAGCCCAGTAACCCCATATCCACCATCCTTTAACATCCTCTGTAAAAATGACCAAATATTATCATAAGAAAACCAATAGTTATTTAAACAGAAGAAAATTGATTTGAATATTTGATGAACATTTTATACCTCGTGACAGAACAAAGCCACCTAATGCAAAAAGCAGGAGCAGTGCAAATAATCCAAACGTGTTTGCAACAATCATGGTCCTACCCGCTGCCCCAATGAATCT
>NW_019239522.1:0-1832 GCF_002742605.1 Olea europaea var. sylvestris
TTCTACGTGGGTAAGATTGAACAGCAGCCAAGGTGAATCAATTGATTGTGGTTTGAAGCCGATTAGACTGGTTGTTGGTTCAGAAAGATGCGTTAGACTGAGCTCGAAAATCACCGATTTGAAGATCTTTCAAGAGAACTTCCGCAACACTTTACAGTTTCAAAGCCGCATCAATATTTATCTGACGGTACTCCCAAGACAAATGAACTTGTAGCAAGCTTTATTGATTTTCTAATTAGAGTTGTAGAAAAATTTTCGGGTCAGACATATTTATCGCAGTTCATTCTTTTTTGTAAAGAACATCAAGTTTCTGCGCATTATTCTTGGAGATGCACCATTCTGATGCACTGAATTAGATGAAACCAAAAATATAATTGTTGAAATTGAATTAATAGCCAACAAGGCAGGAATTTTCTTGCATTCCTTCTTCTTCACCACGTATCTTGTCGGGAAAATCGAAATAACTGATGCACTTTCTATTTTGTTACCAAAATTTAATATAACGCAAGAAAAGATCAAACAACTCTGTATCACTATCTCAAACCTGCCAAGTGTTACAACTCCAAACACTACTTTTAGATTCAATATTCTATTGATTCCGTCCTTGATTATCTCAATAATTTAATAAATAACAAAGTTCATCTCATTTTTTATGTGATGGATCAAATTACAACACTCCATGAGGAACTACATTTCTCCATATCCTTCCTCAGGGAAATAGAGTTGCAGTAAGATAAAGAATTGATTGAATGTGTAATGCAATGCAGAGACCTGGCATTTGAATCTGAATATATCAACTGGTATGTAGCTAGAGACATTTCTGTTTGGTATCTTACTTTCAAGTTCTCTAATTTCATCCAGAAGAATAAACTCATCAAGACTGCACTCCCAAAAATCAAGTTGAATTACGGCATTAGTAGTCCTGAAGTTGTACAAAGTTCTATTAAAGTATCATCCCAAGTTGTTAAAAGCATTCCGATAGTTGATGAGATTATCGTGGGCTTGCAGGATGAAACTATGCGAATTGCAAGCTAGCTTGTTAGAGGAACAGACTAACTACAAATTATTTCCATCAACGGGATGCCTGGACTTGGTAAGACTATGTTAGCAAAGAAATTGTACAACGATTCCTCTTTTCTCAACCACTTCAATATGCGTCTCTGGTTTTTGTTTCTCAAACATATAACAGGAAAAGGCTATTGTTAACCTTTTGTGTTCCATGTCTTACCTAGAAGAAAAAAATTACTTGAACAAGGAAGATAATGAGTTGGAGCTTAATCTTTACCAAAGGAGAGAAGATTCATTATTATGGATGATATTGGAACGTGGTAGCATGGGATGATTTGGAAATGTACATTCCAAAAGACAAAACTAGAAATAGAGTACTACTTACAAGTTGGAATAAACATGTAGCTTTGCAAGGTTCATCCAATTGCATCACTAATGAACTTCCTTTCCTTATCAGTAGATGAGTGTTGGGATTTATTACAGCAGAAGGTTTTCTGGAAAGCTCTTTGCCATCCAGAACTTCAAGATGTTGGAAAACAAATTGCAACGAGTTGCAAGGGACTACCACTTGTAGTTACTGGTATAGCTACATTTCTTGTAAATATGGAAAAGAAAGAAAGCTTATGGCAAGAAGTTTTAGCAAGTTTAACTTCTTACATTTCCAAAGACTAGGACATATTGGAACATAGTTACAAGCGTTTACTAATTCATCTAAAACCATGCTTCCTTTACTTTAATACATTCGAGGAAGACAAGGAAATTCCAGTTAAGGAGTTTTTAAAGAGAAGTGTTTTTCAAAAATGCATCTCTCCTCAAGGCTAAGT
>NW_019239523.1:0-2957 GCF_002742605.1 Olea europaea var. sylvestris
AATAGAAAATAAAAGCTTAATTTTCTCTTGGAGTAACGAGCACAAAATGTCCTAGCCTTTATTCTCATTATGCAAATTGTCTCGATCATTTCTCGTTTAACATTTGAACATTGGATCATCATTTCATTGCGATTTGGATTGTCAAATGAACGGATTCATTTTTTTTAGCCAACAATTCATCGTTTGACCCTTTGTCAGAAGATGAGTTTCGATCATTTCTCGTTTAACATTTGAACATGGGATCATCATTTCATTGCGATTTGGATTGTCAAATGAACGAATTCATTTTTTTTAACCAACAATTCATCGTTTGACCCTTTATCAGAAGATGAGTCTCTTCTCATTTAAGTAATTGAAATAATCAACCTTATCAGCTTCTTCTAATCTTTTTGATGCTGGAAGTTCAATTTTCTTCTACTTGAGGAATTGATCTAAACTTTTAGAGACTTCTAAGTCTGAGAATCGGTACTCGTTCCGTTCAAGTTCTTTCATGGTCAGATGATCCTTGTTTTGGACTTGTCATTTGTTAAGTATTTAGGCCTGAACATTGACTTTGATTTCAAACTTGAACTTGATCTTGGAAGGCAATCTTTGTGGAAATTAGGGCCGGGCAAATCTCCCGAACCGAACCCGACAGTTCTTATCAAATTAAATACCCGAACAGGTATCTGAATTGAGAACCAACAGGTACGGTTCGATTCTCGATTCTAGACCAAGAACCGAATCTTTCTAATTTTTTTTTTATATTGAGTAAATCAAATTATTTTAATTTTAATTTTTTCTAAACAAATTAGCAAATTAACGATTTCTAAATCCAAATTTTTGGTTCAATAATTTGTTTCATTTCTAATTTTTTTAATTTTTGGTCAAATTACCCATTTTATTGTTTCATTTCTTAGCCAAACAAGATCAAATCCACTCAATAACCCTAAACACCTACACTAAAGTGCATAATGTTGTCTTGACTCTCGCACTCATTCTCGCAGCCTCGCTAATATTCCAAAACATATACAATCGTCAGCCGACACTGTAACCTCCGTCGACCGAAACTTTGATCGTAGCGATCATTTAAACAAGGTAGTTTACTAATCTCTGATATTTCAAAACCATTGAATGTATCATTGGTTGTATTTATATAATGTTGTTATAAATGTTAAAAAATTTAATTATAGTACAGAATCGAACGAAATCGAACCCGAATGGTTCCATAATTATATTTGGACCCGACGGTTCCATTTATTAGATATCCGAAAAGTTTGATTCGGTTCAATTCTCTTTATAATCGAACCGAATCGACCCACGCCCACCCCTAATGAAAATGGTGAAAATTGTCATAGTTTCTTTAGATTTACCTATCTTAGAGTAATTTATTTCTTTCTTAGGATCTTTTTATCATGTGAATCACTTAACAAGTAACTTCTGTATCAACTTTATCAACTTTATCAACTTTTCTTTTCAATGAGGGTGGTAGTTTATACATATTTGTCTTTTAGCTACTTTATCAACTTTTCTTTTCAATGTCCAGAATCATTTGCTGGATTCGATTATTAGAGCCGCGTAGCTTCTGCTACCATCATCGACCCCACTTTCGTGGAGAAATGACGTGAAAGGACCACGAATATGCCATTGGAGACAGAACCAAAATGATGACTTTTCGTCAAGCTCTTGGACTTTTCTATCAAATGAGGAGCCATCCTTCTAGAAGTTAAAAGATTTTAATCTTGCCTTTGTTAGGAAACTTCATTAGATGAAACCAATTGAGTTTTTTCGAATTTGTCTGGGCTCTAGATGTCTAAAAGAGTTCAACAAGAGATTTCTTTCTTTTATTTTTCTTTCCTTTTTTTTTAAAGAAGAGTCACGATTTCCTTAACTCTTTTGCTTGCCATGGTTGATGTAGTGACTAAGACTTGAAAATTTTACAAGATCGAAATATGAGAGAACAAGAAGATCCATCGCGTGTGCCAAGAAATTGTACAAATTTCGTACACAAAAATTAAGGAACTATTATAAATTAATTTTTGTGAAATACAAAGTGTGTCGATCCTGAGAGATTGCACAATCCTCTAGTTTGACTATCCGAGTGTTTGAAGACAAAGGGTCACGTGATTTGAATCATAAATTTCAATGTTTATTAGCAATTTAATTTGTTGAGAATTTAATTTGATTGAGTCATATTAGATTTCGAGACTTGGAGTCAAAACTTTTTTGTTTGTTTTTTTTTTTCTTTTTCTTAACTTTTTCGCTTGCCATGATTGATGTAGCGATTGAGAGTTTAAAATTTTACGAGATTGAAATATGAGAGGACAAGAAGGTCCATGGGCGTGCCATTTCTTGTATAAAAATTCAGCAACCTGTCAAATTAATTTCTACGAAATACAATGTAGGTCGATCTTCTTATGACTAAGAAATTGCACGATCCTATAGTTGACTATCCGAGCGTTTGAATACGAGGGAAGGGTCACGTGGTTTGAATCGTAGATTTCAAGGCTTATTGAAAATTTAATTTGTTAAGAATTTAACGCTTCAGCCTTGTCTTGAATTTTGAGACTTGTATTTGAACTTACTTTTGATTTGAAATTGAAGAAGACTTAACTTTGAACTTAAATGATTTTCTTTCTTTTCTAGTTCAGACATTTAGATTTTCTTATGAACTTCTTTCTCTCGAACTTTTGATTTTTTCTTGTACTTCAACGTATCATTTCTTTTAGGACCTTATTTTAATTTATTTTATTTAACGGATTACAAACTAGAATGGGCTCTAGTGGAATTCGATTTTAATAGAATTAAATGGACTAATAATTTAAAATGAAATATCTCATAACTAAGAGGTTAAGTATCATCCATTTAAAAAATAAGAACAAAGGTTTTAAATTTCAAAAATCATATACTTATTAAAAATTATTTATGATTTAATTAATAATGTATTTATTTAATTAATTAAATATATTAAGGTCACA